>NW_009916358.1:12879-29630 GCF_000696875.1 Nestor notabilis | reverse complement strand
GGGAAAGAATGCAGTAGAATTGAGGGCAAAAAATGTCTATTGTTAATCTCAAATTATTGTTATTCCTCAATCATGTATATAATTTCATTGTGTTGAATTTCTCACCATGTAAGTGAGTTTTCCATGCAAATAGTTGTGTCTGTATCTCGTCATTTCTACACACATTTGCCTCATTTCCAACTACAACCAGAGCAATTACTCATACAAATTGAGCATCCAGTTACATGCATATGTATATACTGCTTTTTGTTCGGAAAGGTATGTTTAAATCCCTTTGTAGGAGCCAGTAATCTATGCCAGTCATTTAGAGGGTACAGAAGGAACCTAATCCTCCCTCACTTCTTGTAGGCCACCTGTCATACCAAGTGCAGAGAGGTCATTTGAAGGACCCAGAGCTGACAGCAGTGCACAGCTCACACAATGCCAGGCCTCTTGCTCCACTCTTGCCTTTATGAAGGGATCAAAGGTATGAAAAGGGGCCTCACACATGTGCCAGCATTTGACTTATGGGGTCCTGTAGAGGCCAGAGTAGGAACTCTGCCTCCTACCAGGCAGATATACATTGGGACCTTCCAGATACCTCAATTTCCAAGTATGACGCTTGTGCTGCATGGCCTCATTTAGCTGGTTTTAAGAAGCAAACTACTTTTTCTGGGAAATCAGTGTTTATTCAGGTGTGGCCATACTGTGCCATTCATTTTTAAGCAGGATTTACTAGGAGACCTCTGTGTAAAAATAAAGAGCACAGAACAGTCATTATCCTCATGCTCAGGGCTTCTCCTGCCTTCCTCTTCCACCTCTTCCTCATCTGCATGCCCTAAACTGGGAACTGGCCCTTCTGTTTTCAGATGTGTAAAAATAAGCTATTGCAGAAATGGAGGGAAAACCCTGCACTGTCTGTTTTAAATCAGCAGTATTTCTGAGGTACCTCTTAAATGGAAATCAGAAAGACGGCTGCTAATAAGTAGAAAAGTTAAAATACCATAGTAGAACATAGTTATTTGGGGGGAAAAGGCATATTTTAATACCTGGTTTTGTACTGCAGCATTTTGAAGACCTTTTGCACTAGAGAATCCAGATCCTGGGGCAGACACTTGCATTCCTTTGTTGCCCCATGGATGCAATGAAACTACACATATATGGAAAACTGTTTGCGTAAACGCTTGCAGAATCACAGTTTAAGTGCTGCACGACAGTTCTCAAAATGCACACATTTAGCCTTTGCCAAGGTTGCTTTTTCTTTTACAGGAAGATGTATTGTATTTTTCAATTTAAGCAAAATATTATTTTCCATAACCATGAGAGAATAAAATGTAACATTTATAATAGACTGATTATACAAATGATGCATCTTCCTGCTTGGCTCATGTATTTTGATTTGTAAGAAATTAATGGAGCGAGGATCTTGTCAAGAGTACAAGTAGTTTCTATTCCAAAAATATTTTAATGATATTTTAATTCTGTCATTCCAAAGCCCACGCGATGAGCAGAGGGCAGTATTTAGAGGAGAAATTTCAGGCAGTGAAATTTCCAACGTGCTCTTTCATTTGGTAGTGGACACTGAATAAGGAGCTCCTGTGTTTCTCACAATAGCCCCCTCCAGCTCATCACTCCTTTTCATTTCATTGTGACATCCATGCTGTAGTTAAAATGTCTCCCTCCACGATGCAGGGGAGGGGAAGGGGGAGGAGAGGAGAGCAAACACAAAATGGAAGGAAGTTTGTTATATAGTTAGTCTCCAACATCTCCTTCTCTTCTTTGAAACATTAATGCCTTGATAGGACAGCAACTCAGTAAAACTAGATTTTTTTCTTGGTAATATCAAGAACACAGATTTATTTAATACTCTCTGATGCTAAGAAATGTTCTGTGACAAATGCCAAAGTGAGAATAAACATAAATCAAGGATTTACAAAAACACACATTTTTTTACTGAGATTTGTGACAAACTGTCACAATGCAAAAAGCTGTGCAGAAACTTCAGTGTATCTCTCCTGTAGGAAAAGCCTAATATTGGTGGCAGTACTACACTTGTTGCAAACCTTTCAGCAGCAAGTTATTTGTATGCCTGGAAATCAAGGCAATGCAGCATTACTTTTGACTAGGTGCCTCAAGCAAATTTTGCCAGTGGGAACGATGTGTGTCAATCATAATACAGCTTCTACATTATCTTGGAAACGAGTATTTTAAAACTTGCCTCCTTGTTAAATAGACACTATGGTAGTGTCTTCCTGTTTAAAGGGGAAAAGTTAAGCTGTTTCTTCTTTATCTGAATTCATTGCTATGGAAAGTGCCTTTCGATCTGGACCCACCTACCAGTGAATAGTAAAAGAGACAACCTGCACCTGTAGGATTAGGTGCAGCAGCAGGAAGTAAGAGCACTTGCAGTATGTAATTAACAAGGATTTTATTTTTTTTCCCCCAAACAGCATGTTCATCTTGCCAGGTTAACTAGTGATTAACCCTTAAAAAGAATGTGCTGAAGCCTACACCCTTGTTTAAACTCATTCACTCGACAGTGTATTCAGTTACTTGTGTAACCAGCGACAAAGTAACCCTATTTACAACTCTTCATTTCCTGGTATTTTATTTGATGTCTTTGTGTTTCCAGTTTCTCCATTCATCTCTTTGTTTGGTTCTCTTTCATTTTCAGATAGGCAAAACATCTTGTCTGCTGTTCTGAATAAAACAAACCTACAAAACTTTTTATTTATCATTTTAAAAATCCCAACAGTTTTTTTCCTGGGGAAATTTTCAGACAGAATACTTTTTTTTTTTTTTTAACTTTATGAAGGTAAATATACCAGGTTAAATTCCTCTCCCAGAGATGTGAAAATTGTTCTCTCCCATTAACTTCAGCAGATGTACTGCTAGAGATTCAGAGGAGCAGAATTTCTTATATTGGGTATAGATGTAGAGCCTGGAGCCTGAATTGCTTAAATCTGGCCAGTATTAGTAATGAAATGCCTCCTGTGACAGTTATTTTAAACATATTTCAGTTTCGGTTAGTTTTGAGGTTTGTTTTTTTGTTTGTTTATTTGTCTTTTAAGGTGTATCCAATTACTTGTTATTTGGGTTTTTTATTCTACATTAACCTGAGGTTTTTTCTAGAGTATCCAAAATAGAGCAATAGAGGATCATGTAATCAGAGGTTCCCATGTTATACACAATCCATATTAAAAAAAGTTGAACCATTAAATACACAGCACTGAGCCTGTTTTGATGCTTACAATTTTATTTTTTTACATATTTAGAGAAAAAAAAAAATTCATTGCATGCAGTATGGAGATACAATGAAGTATTTGATATACTGTTGCTCCATTCAATGTTTAATGTGTGCTTGGCCGGCCATGAGCAAAGGTGGTTATCTTGCAATGATTTTGGTGAGGTTTTAAAACAGAGTCGTATGGTTGGAGTATTGATAATCTTCCTCACCCAGACATATTTCCACTGTAGGCAGACACTGTTTAAAAGGAAAATTAATTTTTTTTCCACAGCAATTTCAAAGATAATTATCCTGCACACATTAAAGAAGGATGAAGTGTTTTAAAGAACTGTAATTCTAATTGGTAAATGTCACCAGCTGTTGCAGTTACTCTTACTTGTGTATATTCTTTTAATGATTACACTCCTGTGCCACAAGCTACATGAAAATACATTCACTAGGTGTGAAATTCCCATATGTCACAGCTTCAAGACTAGGTAAACATCTCAAAGATAAGGAGAGAGTTAATGCTGATGGGAAACATTATTCCTCTAGCTTTGGCCGTCTGCAAGATGAACATTTTTTATTGAACTTAGTAAAAGAAAAAATGGCATGAATCGGAGAACCATTAGGTTTTAGCATTCAGTGGAAGATTCATTTATGCATTTGAATATGTATCTCCAAGAACTATAATGAGCCTTTCATTTGTTAGATTATCTCCTTCACCCACCCCTGGAGATTTCAGAATATTATCTCGTTATTCCTCCAAGTTAAAACTAGTCAAATTCCTATAAATTCTCTATTGGGTTTTAAAAAGTATGTAAGGTTTCAATGCTTTTTATATTCTTTGTACCATCACAAATGAGTATACTAAGGTAAGATATGGAGCTTTCTGTTTTAGATCTCCTTCACTTTGTGATTTAGTTTAATATAAAAACATCTCTGCTGCATTTTAATGAAGGCACATTTTTTTGAAGGAAATCTATTGATTTCTGTAAACCAAGTCTTCCCACAGAAAACTGTCTTATCTACTGTAATCTTACATTTTTATTTGTATGCTTAGGACCAAGGTGCGTAACTCAGAAATGTAAATGGCCCTGCTTTCCTTTTAAAAGTTTCATGTATGCATGTATGTATGTGATAAGTTTTTAAAATGAGCTTTCATTGCCCCTGAAGTGTGCAGGAGACATTTCAGTCTTTCAGTGTGAGTTTTGGAGATGCTAGAAGTGTTAAACCAGGCCATCATTCCACATTTAACTGTTACTTTTAAGAAACAAAATTTCCATTGACGTACATGTATAAATGAAGAGAAAATCCTATTTTGGATCGTATTGCTATTCATGTCTGTGGTAGATTCAGGAAAAAAGAGGTGAAGCTCATAATCCAGGAGGTTTCCCCCACTGCAGTTTTGACGGAAGAATGCTGTCACCCTGTTACTGTAATGGCAGTTTCTGGACAGGTACTAGTTCAGGCATGTTGTACCTTCCCTTCCCTCTTGTGCTCAGTCCTGTTCATATACTTTATAAGATATTCAACACAAGATACTAAGGAAAGAGAAAAAAATAAAAATCATCCACTTGCAGGCTAGGAGGGAAGCCTTAATATAATATTATCTGCAAATATTTTAACTATATGAGCATATTTATGCATACAGGCCTTTAAAATATGCTAAATATATTACTCTTACAGCTTTGTACGTGTGCTGTTTTCAGACAATAATAGATTCTGAGAAACAGAGATGACTTATGCCTGGAAATTCAGGGACTGGGTGTAGCTGTTTTCATCCTCCTTCCATAGAACTGTTATTTATTCTGTACAGGGTCAGTCTTAGCCAAACCTGAATCTTTTCTAAATAGCTTTGTGCTAAGACTTACTGTAAAGTATTATAAAACTTAACCTTCTTTTGCATGCCATGAACTTTAAAAACTATTATTTGGGAGCAAGCCCAAGGAGGTTGTGAATGCTCCAACCCTGGCGGTGTTCAAGGCCAGGTCGGAGAGAGCCTTGGGTGATATGGTTTAGTGCAAGGTGTCCCTGCTCATGGCAGGGGAGTTGGAACTAGATGATCTTCAGGTCCTTTCCAACCCAAACCATTCTATGATTCTATGATAAGATACTTTTACAAACTTGCTCACACGGAAGGCATTTACAGAAGACTTGACAAAGTGCTTATATTCATTCAGTGCCATGAGAGAGAGGTGAGCTACTGGCCAGCTCTGCTTACACTGCCAGGAAACGGGATGTTGCAGGCTGTTAGAGGCTTTAGTGTGGAACATTTTGTGGCTACAGAGGTGCAGAGCTGGTCAGCTGGTCAGGAGAGAGCAGTTTGAGCCACCACTCTGGCTGGCCTGATATAGTATCACATACATGGCATATCCTAGCCTGTCCCATGTTTGGGAACATGGTGTGAAAATTATGCCTACTCTGCTATTCATACAGACCAGAGATCAGTACAAGAAGGGAAACATTTCAGTCCTTGCTCCTTCCCAAGTCATCCCCTGAGCTGATTGAGACAGTGCAACAGTTTCAGAAAAATAGGGGTACAGGTGTACTCTTACAACAACTTTTCTATATCATTGCTCTCAGGGAAATACTCGAACTTTGTTTGAAGTGGAATTAGTAGAAGCTAACCTCAAATGCAAAATTCAGCTGTACGTTGGAAGCAAATTGCAACAACTGTGAGGCAAAGAAAAAGAAATTGAATGCTTTTTTAAGCATTTTCTGAATGTGATAGCAGGATCTGGACCTTGAGGCTGGAGTAGCTATGAGAACCTCACTAACAAAAATGGGGAAAATGTCTGTTTGCCTTGATGTTACCAGAGCCAAGACTTCATGCCATTACATATGGCAATGTAGATTTATGACTCAAAGCATCCATAAATTATAACACTGAGAACTTTATTGATAGTGAACCCTCCTGAATTTGGCAACTAACCCAGATTCACAGCAGACTTTGTAAATAGAGTTTATACATATGTGAACATTCTAACATAATCTCAGTTTTCATTATGTTTACGTATTTCTTATTATTCTCAGTTGTTGAGTGTAGCTCCTTCCCTTCCCACTACTTTCTCCCCTTACTTTATGTCTCCACAGAAACCAGGGATGGATCTAGCAGACACCTACATTATGTTTGTTCGACAAAACCAGGATATACTTCGAGAAAAGGTCAATGAGGAAATGTACATAGAGAAGTTATTTGATGTAAGTAACTACCCTTGCAAAGCTTGCTGGTATCACTGCTACGTCAGAAGCGATAAGATGCATTTTGATGATATTCAGCAAGCCGTTCAGATGTTCTTCCCTGTTGATCATTTTTTTTCTTTTGCTTTTTATTTATCATCTTCAGCTGTCAAGGGTGGCCTTTCTTTAAACATTTTCTACATGAAACTTCTAAGTGCTAGAAGGCATAAATAAAGTTGGTAGAAGATTATTATTTGAAATAGTCATTTTTCCACTGTGAGTAGTCCAACTTTATTCCATCTTTTGATTTTACATTTGTGGACTCCATTGCAGACCTGATTTCCCTAATAAATAAATAACTTGTACTACCTGCTCATATACAGGAAGAGGTCAGTTACACCAGGTACATCTATGGTTTGACTGGTATTTTCATGGAATGACTTTCAGAATTTTGTTGTATGGGTTTTTAGTTTAAGACTTAATAATTTCTTAAACTTGACCAAACATCTATTGAATTATCAAGCTTATTTCCAAAATTCTAATCCCACTTCTCCAGAGTAGTATGTCCCCTCATCCTCAAGGCGCACACACTGCTAGCCAGCCTGGATCTTCACAGTAATTTCCCTCAGCTTCAATAGTGGCTTCTGCAGCCACTCATTCCTTTGCTCTGATTCCTTCTCTTTTTGTTAGAAATAATCACGTACTCTACCAAAATTTTCCTCATACAAGGTTCTCCTGGAAGGCCACTAGAAACACTCTTGGGCATATTTCTGCTCATTCAAGTTCTGACCACTAATTGATGTCTAGTATGTCCCTTTCTGAGTTGTGTGAAGGAAGAGCTCTAGGCAGCTGAAATTCTACTTTCTGTATGAATTCAAAGCACTACATGTGTAAAATATGTCTAAAAGAAAAGTTACTTTATTATAAACTTGGATCAATTTACATGACAGTGATCTCAGTCACTTATAATTATGTAGGAATATGAACAGGGAAAGAAGTCATCTCTAGCACTGTGCAATGCAATTTATTACAAAACAAGTTCTGGAACATAATGCAGACTTTGAAATGTATTTATTTGTGTGTCATCTCCTAAGTATTTTAGAAAGCTTTGCTGGCAGTTTCATTTAATTATGCAAGTTACAGCAAATGTTTTCATAACAGCAATTCACAGCCTTTACTGTGACACTACAGTTGTGGCAGTCACAGAAGGTCCCATAACATAGACTCTCAGCCATGGTATGTCATGTCAGTGTTTGTTGTTTGTTAGGCTGGGTGGTCAAAATAAGACTTATCTCTCAGATTTTATATTTCCAGACACTCCCAGGCAGCTTTACAAAAAAAAGTATCATCTGTTTTAATAAGCTAAGTGCTAATATGTGTGAAAAGAATGATTTTATAAAAGCTTTGATGCCCTGCAGGGGTAGAAAAATTATCATCCATCCAGCTGGCACCTTCGCAAAGTACTAAAACCATATTAGCAACTTCTGCTTCAGTTTGCTTTTGCACTGAATCTGCAAGCATATGTTTCATTTTCAAGTTTCTGGTTTTTGTTTTTCTTTGGGGTTATTTTTGCTTATGTTGTAATTTTCTGAACGTTAATAAAATTACGTGCCTAAGGCCAAGTCTAACTCTCACTAGAGAGACCACATTGACTTTGTTGGTGTAGTGGGATTGGACCATGCCCTAGGCTATGTCCACTGCAGTAAACTAGCCAGGGCCTGGACACAGCCTGAGAACTAGCAAGTGATCATCCATACCATTAAGTCATCAGCATGGTTCCTGTTGTGATTTTGGGTTAGGCCAGCTAGCACTAACCCAAGGATAGGGCCTCAATACAATTGGGTTACCATGGATCAAGGACCTCTTCCAAATTTCATTTTGGTAATCAAGCTGTTCAGCACAAGAAAACATCTCTGTGTGGATGCATGTCATGACATAGTGCTTGCCTTTGAGACACAAAACCATTCCTGTCCCCTTTTACCCAGTAATACTCATTGTATGCTGTCAAGGCCAATGCTTGTAGATATAAGAAAAGAAAAAAGATGTACATGGTAAGTACTCCATGTATCAACTATCTGTTTGTATCTTTATTTTACTTGATACATGGTGCTATCACATTTCTGCATCACGTCACACTAGGAGATATAAGCAATTGGACAGATTCAGATGAATGCATTAACAAATATGTAAGCTCATGGTGTGCAGAATTTTAAAGCAGAGGATAACTCAGTTCTCCTGAGATTAATTCAGCTTTAGAACAGTATAATTGAGCAAGATTTTGCCCATTATTTTTGGAAGGGTTTTTTAAGTTAGTGATATAACAAAACCTAGGTACTCTTTATAAATTCAATTATAGCAAGTTATATTTCAATAGACAGAATAAAATATATTCACATTTTTATGTAAATATACTTAAAGTCATTCAGTCGGCTACAGTTGCAGATCACAGTTGATTTCCCCTTAAAAATAGGTTGTATTTGTATCAGATAAGAAATCAGCAGTCAAGCTGAACAGGAAAAGTACGTCTGTGCTTCAGACAGGGAAACACCTCATCTAGAATAACAAAAAAACCCCAGACTGTTCTAGGTGCTAAAGGTGTTAGTTATAAATATAGTCAATACCAAGCCTCGGATGCTATTTTAGATCCCAAAAAAGTATATTTACAAACTATTTATGCACAGATTTCAGTACTTGTTTCAGGGCTGCTATATACTAACAGCTATTACAGTGACCAAGAGAATGGAATGTCTATCATATGAAGTAATATACATAACAAAGAAGATCATTTAAATTTAAGAATAATATTGAAACAATTACAGATGTCTTCCAGTGGGTCACAATATGTTAAGGCTAGAAGCTGGAAAACTTTCTGTCTACCTGAGAAGTCTTAAACTAGAGAGAAGACAAAAAATGTGCATTGTTTTATGGCGGTGCTTAATACGCCTGGAAACACACTGCCATGCTATACAAAATATGAAAATCAGGAGAATGGAATTTAAGCTTGTGATAATGAATCCTTACGTATGAGAGAGGCTCAAGTCTCTGTGACTTTGGAAGAAGACTGGGCTGATTGATAGTTTTTTTCTGCACCACCTTTAAATTATTTAAATCCTATGCTTCAGTACCTCTGCTGATCATGCAGCAGAACCAAGGTGATTATTTTTTTCCTTTCTTACTTCTGAAAAACTTGTCTTCTGGGTCCATTTCATTCTTATCTCCTCCACGTGAGGTATAGACAGCATGCAGAACAATATAGTTTGGTGCTCATGGTAGCACTGGTCTCTCCCAGGTCACTGTGCCATCTTCTTGTTCTCAAAATCAATCACCAGATTTGGAGTCACAAAGTTTTTCCTCGGTCAGTGTGTCAGAGACACTGAGGACTGTTTGTCTTCAGTTGTGGTATGGGACATGGTCTTCCGCAGATCTTAAAGAGCACTGGGAAGGTTTTGTAATGCATTAGGTGTGTGAATGGTCTGAAGTGATTCTTGAAAGCTTAATTTAATGAATGATTCATGGGATTCCTTCCAATCCCATACGCTACTGAGGTAAACTAAGACAGTGAAGTTACACTGGGACAAGTTTCTCTAATAAGCTCAAATAAAGCAAACTTGTCTACCATTAATGCTGCAGAGATTCAGATATATTCAGTGTATAAAAACTAAACCATGAAGACAGGCACTATGGTGTTTGTTGAATTACTACAATTTTTAATTTTGATTAAAAGTGTCACCCATGGAAACTTTTTAAAGTTTAATCATTTAAACCAAGAACTCATTTTTTAAAAACTAATGCTTAGTAAAATGTTTTAGAAACAAAGTTGTACTTACAAAAGCTGTAAAAGTAGCAATTGGTGA
This sequence comes from Nestor notabilis, assembly GCF_000696875.1. Classification (NCBI taxonomy): domain Eukaryota; kingdom Metazoa; phylum Chordata; class Aves; order Psittaciformes; family Psittacidae; genus Nestor; species Nestor notabilis. The sequence continues at coordinate 19,388 of NW_009916358.1, read as the reverse complement.
ATGGGAAAAATGAAGTATTGAGACTAGAGTTACACAAATACAGAATAAATCTAAACCACTACTAATTATTATTACGGTCTCTCTAATTTGTAAAGGTAATCTGCTCGATGGATGATGTAAAAACATTTGTGCAGCCTATCAAAGAACAGTGCTGTGTCTGATCACAGAATTAACAGATGTAAAAATGATCCAACTATGAAATTCCCATAGGGTCTGGTTCTACACTGTCAAAATCAATGGGAGTTTTACCATTAACCTTAATAAATGCAGTGCTGTGTCCATAACATGCCAGTTATCATAACTGACTAGTCTTAGATTTGTGTTTCTATGTGAATTTTTAAGATGGGGCTGATAACTCTTGAACTCCTGAGCATTTTAAATTACATTAGACTTACAAATTAAAAACTATTTCCTTTAAAGCAAAATTGGATTTTGTTAACAAACCAGCTTAAAAAAAAAAATAATAATTAATTTTGCATGAAGCACTGTTTAAAACATCAATGCAATAGTTACTTTCTGTAGTAATGTATAGTTCCTAAGTGCCACTTGGGCAGATTCTCACTTTCTTGTACCTGTTAATTGCATGTGAAGTGTGGATATTCTTGTCTGAACACAGAAAAGAATTTGCTTCAAACATTTTTCCTTCAAAACCATTCTTGGTTTATTTGCCATTAAGGACATTATCTTATAGCTTGTATTTGTGTTGGGTCTGTTGTGAAAAACTTACAGTGTAAACAGTTGTACAATTCCACTTTTATTAAGACATTATTTTATTATGCAGTGTAATCTTTAGGCAATAACTGATTGCTACTTTGAGAAATAAAGAATGGTTTGATAGAACTGTTTTAACACATCAGTGTTTAGCCACTGATACAACTTAAAGGCTTTCCAAGGTTTTTAGGCTTTAATTTCTGGGAAACCTCTGCACAAGTGTACCATAAACATGTAAAATAGTCAGAGTGCACATCCTGGAAAGGTCAGCATTGTCAGACAGGTCACTTTGTTATTTTGTACAAGGTGGTAGCTGTTAGCAGATGTTGGCTTTGGCCCTGATCACCCATCTTTTCTGGGTGTTAAATCAGTGTGGTGTGACTGAGGTCCTCTTGACTTCACAGGGGCTGCTCATGTCCGAGAACATCCTCGGGGTTCTGGCCTCATGCAGGGTAACAGTTTCAGTAAGCAGTGTTAAGAGATGTTAATGGCAGGGAACTCCAACTGCAACTTTCTTTGGATTGCAGTAGGACAGAACATCTTTGAGTAGTGTAAATGCTTAAACACTCCAGATTTATGTAGCTGCTTTTGTATGTCAAAAGTTCAGAGGTAATGTGATGCTCTTTTTCTGCTGAAAAATGCTTGTGTTTTGTCTGGAATGTTAATTAAATGGTAGTAGTGTTCCCATAACACAACCATTATTTTCCAATATGTTGCAAGGATGGACAATTTACGTTCAATGATATACTTGAGGTTATTTGAGGTAGTAATTATTCTCCAAAGATTTCTGTCAGCTACTTCATTCTGTGCCTAAATGACATTTCTGTTTGCTGTCATATCTGCAAATACATTTTTAGCAAATGCTTTATTCAGTTGCATCATTTCTATGACTTTTCTGACCTTTTACAAAAAATGCGTAAATGCTTCTTAAAAATGTTCAAATGCTTCTCCCTGGAAAGTGAGTTAACCTTCAACTGGTGTTACACAGCTAAGAGGAACACTTATTTAAATGTGAGTTTTCTGTAGTACCAACTCCTTGTGCTGTCCATGTCTACCTCAAAGGCACCATTACTGTAGTATTAGTATTCAACAATGTTTTTTCTAGAAAACTTCAATTTTGATTTTTTTCCTTATTCTCAAATTGCTTCCTGTCACGTTATTTTTAATAAGTAATCTTCACTTTCATTGTTATGTAATTATTTGCAAGTGTGTGATTTGACAAAAGGTCTACTTGGTTAAAGGCCACATTTGAATCAAAAGCTGTGTTTGTATTAGCCTCTGAGAAACATGAGAGGACCGTGCCTAATTACTTAAAAAGAGACTCAACAAAAATGGATTGTAGCTTGTTGATCTTCTTATTTCTTTGATAACTCAGAATAATCTTCAAGAAATATGTGGGCTTCTTTCTCAGATTCTTGAAATTTGATCACAGCACAAAATTGTCCTTTGGCGCAAACCCAGAAATACACATCTTTGTATGATGCACCTGGACATATGTGGCAGGTCTGGTAGAATCAGCTAATTAACAACACAGGCTTAAACAGGCACCTCATCTGGCAGTGTAGTTAGTTGCCTGATGGTGCTCAGCAGGATTTGGTAGTGCTTTTTATTTTTCTATCCTAATGGTCTGCTGCCCACCTAATTTTGCCTTATTGTCAGCCACTACTTACCGCAGCTTGAGGCCCTCCCAGGAGGCTAAATTATTATCAAAGGATTAGGGAGATGTAGCCTTGCAGCTCTGACATTTCTGATTACTTGTCTATGCCAGAACACTAATTAGCTGTGACTAATTAAGAAAAATGTTCCTGCCATAGAAAACCATTTAAAAGAACTGAGAAGTAGAAAAGCAATTGAAAAGCTGAGCAGTGCTCAGATTTGCCGATGCTCTTTAGATTTTCACCAGTCTTAACTCACCTTTAATTATGTCTAATATTTTATAGGAAAAATAGAAAGCTCTTGATATGAGAACCACTCTGCAGTTTTCTCTTGATCTAAAGACATTCTTGTAATTTTAAAAGTTTGTCATATCTTTTGGGGTAAAAGAAAGAATTTAGAGAAAATTCTAGGTAGTTAATAATTAAAAAAACATTAACATGCTCGAATATATGAAAATTCTGCAAGATGGAATCAACATCTTGCAGATTTACTGTTCGAAGTCTTTTCAAAGTTCACTGAATGTTTTCAAGTAGATTCACCTCATTTTTGGAGATGGGAATTTCTGTAAAAGAGTAACAGTTTGTTTGAAAACTGTAAAATGTAACCTCCATCTGATTTCATATAGTGCGTAAGTTTGCTATGATATTTTTATTTTGTTCCCCTGGAATATGCTGAGAAAAGGAGTGCTCACTCTTGAAGGGTGCTGATTATGCTGCTGTGAATCCAGCAAAGCTCAGTACTGTTGAAATCAATAGGACCACAACACACTTACAGCATAGCATGTCCTTCAGAGTTAGCTGCTTCAGGATCAGAATACTCAGCACTTTGTAAGCTGTTTTACACTGTAGCTGTGAGTGTTTTCTCTAGAGGATACCATAAAACAATGGCTAGCTTATTGTATGTTTTTGATATGATACATTTCCCCACTTCTTCATTTTCTATGCTATTTTTAATTTCTTAATTTCCATCTTGTTAGCTACCAAACAGCCAAAAAAGATATAAAAAGGGTTTTCTCAAGACATTATGTATCCATAGTCCAGTCTGTATTTAGTATTCACGAAATGGATGTCTGACACCTTTTTGACACTAATTCAGTCATATTATTTAAATCTGCCCAGTGGGGGAGTAAGAAACTGTGAAATAGATATTCTTATATATTACTAAAAGAGCTTTTTGAGTCTAAAAGGGAAATAGAGAATTATTTTTCAGGGCACTAAGTCTCATATCCTGATATTCAGAATTCCTTGTGCTGTCCTACTCCCTAATTTCCTTGACTTTTGTGAGAAGCTCACTTTTTTTTTTTTTTTGGGGGGGGGGCAGAGAACAGTTAATAAATTACTATAAAAAGGCAATTTAAAATGTGCATCATGAGTCAAAAGAGGAAAAAATGGAAAAAACAAAATCCAAACTCAAGATTTTAAAGCCCATCTGATTTTTTTTCTGAGGGAACTTTATCAATGAGGGTGGAACTACGAGGGGGTTTTGCTTGTTTGTTTGGGGAGGGGCTATAACACTGGGAGCTTCCAGTACAGTTTCCCCATGGACCTTTCTGGTCTATACTGTTCATTCATTTATTTAACTTAGTTAAATGCATCTATCCATCACTCAGAGTATCCATTCACTAAAAACAATAACAATTCTATCAAATAAAAGAGAACTCCTTCCAACATCCAGCCACAATTAAGTCCTTTAACCTTTTTATCCTGCTAGGCACAAAGTAGCAACATCTCATTCCAGGCACTGCGGGTTTTTTGGTTTGGGTTTTTTTTTCTTATCTAGATGGCTTGAAATGTGTCTAGCAACTTAATGGAATCAATTGAGCGTGGACAACTATAAAAATATAAAATAGCACTGAAACTTTATATGAGTCTGTCAGTAAGTGTTAACTGTGGCTGCAGCTTTCACATTCTACACAGTCAAGAGAAATCAATAAGGATTGTACCATTTATATTGTCTTACCTAATGTTTGTTCACCATGAAATGCCAGGCACAAGCACCATCTAGGGAATATTGATTTCTTGATGTACTGTAATTCACACACGTATAAACAGCAGGAGAACCTTGTGGCTTGTCAAACCTTACTTGCAGGTTTGCTATTTATACTTGTATTTCTTTTGGGTCAAGCTTAGTTTAAAAAGGAAAATCAAGAAAAACTTACGTGTTAATAGATAGACACACAACCACATTGTTGATCATGTTACAAGAAAAATAGTGCCAGGAAGTGTAAGAATAAACTAGTTTTACTGTAGTAAGTCTGAAGTAACAGAAGGAGGTCACCATGTTGTAAATCGAAACAGTACCAGGTGAGTATGGTACAGAGTGCTCTGACGAAGTCTGTGGTTCATCAGTAGAAAGAGCTGCTTAATCTGTTTGATCCCAGGGAACTGAAGCTTTAATACTGATTTAAATGTGCAAAAGTTTACCTATATAGAGATTATTTGCTTTAAATAATTTCAAGTGTTACATGGTATATTTTCTTAATTTACACTACATTGGTAATCCTTTGTATTATACTGTACTGAAAGTGTTTACAATGTGCAAGAAAAACAGTATAAATAATGAATAGAAAAATCAGCTCCAAAAAAAAAAGCAATGCAGCTGTAAAATATGCATAGGTGAAAGAGTGCTCATTGGCAACAGGGTCAGAGATGGAAAGGAGCAAACCAGGCACCTGTCCAATCCAGGGACACCTTCTCCAAAGAGATGAGGGGAGGAGAGAAGCAAGAGGGAAGCAGGAGGCTGGACCTCTGCTCCACATTAGCGCTGCTCAGTGTGGTGCCTAGTCGATGCGGCATAGGAAAGGAGTGGCTCCACCACTGTGCAACTCCCTATCAACCTCACAGCTGCATACAGCCTCGTCATGTGCCACGATGGGGGCTTGTTGAAATAACAGGCAGAGTAAACGAATGATGGGTCGAGATTGATGAGGTGGAAGGAAATGAGCCTGTATATATTCACCCAGAGGAGCCCAGGATGTTTTAAATGCTCTAATTAAAATATGTACTTGACCTCATTCCACATGGAGCAGGGAGTCTAAATAGAAGACTCTAAGGCAAGAATTACTAACGTGAGTGTAAAATCTACAACACAGACTTTGGCCCAACTTTGGTCCACCTCACTTTTGGTCATCCTGGATGACTGGGCAAAGGCAGAGCTAGGTGTCTCAGTCACACACCTTACAGAGTGAACCAGGACCTATAATCCTACTAATGTTGCACATGCATTTAGGAAGACTGTTAAGCATTTGTGCAGCTAAGCACAGGGGTTTTAAAGCTAGAGTGTGTTAGCAAAAGGCTAGTGTTATAACGAGTAACAACTTGGTCATTTTGCATTATGTTCATTTGTTTATTTTGACAATCCAAGCTGGCTCTCGTTTTCAAGATCACTCAAGGGATGTTCCCCATTCTGTGCCTTGGAGGATGTTTGCAGATATACCCAAATTGCAACACAACACCCAGTGTAGCAAGACTGACCGTGTTTGCTCCAGAGATTTTTAGCACCAGAATAACCTACGGAAATACTGTTCACAGATGCACTGCGTATGCAGAGTGGAGTAGGGAAACTGTTTGTACTGTTAGTCTCTCACAGTCAAGAGCATTATGTTAGTACCTAGTGTTTAAAATCAGAACAGCAACATTACATATGTGCAGATACAGAAGGAAGTTATGCATGTCTAATTTTGAAGAATTCCAGGTTCCCAGTGCATCTACCATATGTGAAGAAGCCAGAAAAATATGAAGGTGACGAACATTATAAAATAGCATAAATATTGTAAATTGCTGTTTAGCAACCAATATACAGTACAGGGAGAGATTAGTACTGTGTGTTTTGTGTTAAAAGTGTCTATTTATTTGTAAATTGTCAGCAGATCCATACCAACTAGATAGCTTCTAATTATAAGCCTAAAATATGAAAAAATTACTTTCCTCCTAAAAGGTAAGATTTCATATGTTAGATGTAATTTGCTCTTTCAGAATGATATCCTTCTTGCCTAGGAGTTTCAAAGATGCTTAATATGCTTTGAAATGAGCCTTGTTCTCTCTTTTCTTGTCATTGCTGATTTCTGAAAACCAGCCTGCCTAAGTCTGCTTCCTTGTATCACCAAAATATTCCATCCAACAGCTGTTCACCTGTTTGTTATC
>NW_009916358.1:8630-12848 GCF_000696875.1 Nestor notabilis | reverse complement strand
TGAAGCAGGTCTTTGTCAGGGTTTGGGTTCCTCTTTCTGTTGAGCTCCTCTCCCTTTTCTCCTGTTTGCTTTGGAAATGACAATCCTTCATTCAAATAAGCGGGGAAGAGACTGACTAGAGACTAAAGTGTTCGTTTCATCAATTAGTCATTCTTAAGAAAAAACAAAATGTTTTTTGAGCTCCCCGAGAGGTTCACTGGAGTAATGGCACGAAAAAGGGCTGAAGGAAACCAAAGGAATAGCTCCACTGTAAGGAAGAAAACCTTCCTTGGCCAAGCAAGGCTGCAAGAGGCAAGTTAATACATCTGCTACAGTTACATACACCCCCCAAAAAAAACAGAGGGGAATTAAAAAAAAATAATAAATAAGTAAATAAATGGTTCATACCCAAACAGAGTTTATAATTTGAAATGACCAAGCTAAACAAATCTTGGTCCTGATCCCTTTATCAGAAGAAGTATGAGTATTGAAGAGACAGTTTCTTTCTCAGTTCTCCTTTCCTGGTACATGTAGCTGTAATTTAGGCTGCGAACATTTTTGCACATTTCCAAGCCAAAGTTCAAAATTTGGCTTAGCATTTCAGGCCTAGAGGAGGATGCAAAAGATGGAAGCTGGCTAAAAGCCTGAAATGTTTCCAGGAAGATGCCTTGATAAGCAGTGCTGAACACTGGAAGTGTAAGACAGTGGTGGGATGGAAGAGGTGTGTGTCAGGGGCTCTGTGCACAGTAGAAGCACATGCGGGAATATAGGGATTGGGAGTGTTACAGTAGGTACAGAAACAGGGACTTCTGGACATGTCCTTGAATGCAACTGTGGGAAGGAACTGCAGTGAAATGGGGAGCAGAATTAAATAGGGTTTTTTCATATGACACTTCATATTGATTTAATCATTTGCATTTTCCAGATCAAAAGCTTTTAAACATCTGATTTTAAAAGGCTTCATTTGTTTGTACTGCCCACTAACCCCATGGCTCCAATAAGGCTAACTCCCTGGATTTTCCATTTATGCTTAGTTTAATCTTAATTTCTTTCACTTTTTTTGAAATGGAAATTCCTAAGGAAAAAAAAAAGTTGAAAAGGAATAAATGTATTAGCATCATGGTGACTCCCAAAACTACTAGTATTCTCCTTGAACGTTGTGAATATTTAAGAAAATGCAAAAGAAAGCCCTCCCCCCAAGCCTTCTAAGTCTGATGTCTGAATATTAGAAGATATATACTATTATTGGATGAAAGCTACACTACATTAAAATACCCCTTCGGTTTCAATATTTGTGTTGATTGTACTTTATAGGTTTTAAATAAGAATAAAAGTAATGTGTCCTGATACAGTAAATACACAGGAAGTGAACATGTAGGTGAAGTAGTGCACAATTAGTGCCCATGAAATGAGGATACATTTCTAACTCTCAGAACAGTCATAATGTCACCTGTTTCCACTGTATTCATTTTGCTATGAAATTAATGCCACATATTTTTCTTTCCTCCAGTCATAGCAGTGCTTTGAATCAAAAGGCAAAGAAATTTTTCATGTTTCAGGGAGAGAAATAACACAAACTTCTTTCTTTGATGTCCTAAACAGAAAGATTGCTATCTTGCCAAAAACTGAACAGCCAGAAGCATTAAGGTAGCTGTAAGAGTAGCTACAAGTGTACTTGAAAATTTTATTGTATTTGGAGATGGTGTAAGTTCTATTTCTACAGTCAGAAGCCAGCTAACTGACCATTTCTGCCAACTGAATCTTACTGTCTCTGCTGTAGAAGCACATCTCAATACCATAAAATTCTCTTTTGATTCAGAAAAATAATGTTCACATACACACAACAAAAAATGTCTTTGCATGGACTTTCCATAAAGGCAAAATTCTGTATTTTTAGTGAGAATATTTTTTCAAGGATGGCACTGTGAACTTATGTGCTCAGTTAAACCTAGTTCAACATTTTATGTTGTGGCACTGTGAGGCTATGCATAATGAGAAAACACATCCTTGTGGGGATGGATAATATGTTGCAGAAGGGCAGTGGCTGTCACCATGAACCCAGGTGGAGCTCATAGTGGGATGGGAAAGCTCTTGCCTGAGTGCTTTTTCTTCACTCAGGTTTCCCCAGCTTCTGTTCCTTCCTTTTCCTGGGCACTCACACAGTTATTCTCATTGGAAATGTGACTGGAGGTGTCTCAGACTGGTGTACACCTATGACCAGTGCAAGCTAGAAAAGAAGTCACTGTGGAGATGTACTTCTCAGGGGAGTGAAAATACGGGAGAGAGTAGTGGGACGGCACTGTGTCACTAGTCAACAAGTTCTGTTCTCCCTCCATTAGAAGAAATTGATATTTTAACCGTAAGTTCATAAACTGCCCATGTCAGGAATCAGAATTGACGGGCCAAGAATGGAGTACAAACAAAATTTCTACACGTTAATACGTTAAATTTTCTGTTTATGTCTGCCTACAGTTGCCTCAACCTTCAAAGGTTTCTCAGGCTTTCTTAATCAAAAAACCTGAGAGGAGAACATAAAATTCTTATGCAGGTTTTTTGCTTTTAATTTGCAACTAAATATTTTTAATTTCTGCAAAAAATATGAAGATATCTTGAGTGTTAATTACTTCATCTGACTTGATTTCTTATGTTAGTGTTCCTGTGTGTACATAACCTTCTGATGTATCATGGTGACCCACAGACTGAGAAATCCTTCCCAAGGTTTGTTTGTGTTTTTTTAAGAGTAACCAAGGCTTCCCAGCCTTCAGAAGACTGTATGAACTCATCACTGCTCAGGTAAAAATCCTCCTTTAAGAGGGTGATGTCTATACCTAAAATAATACACAAAATACAGCTATAACTTGTAAACCTCAGAATGATTTCAAAGATGCTACAAAAAACACTTGTTTCCCTCATTATCAATAACATTCAACAAAGGAAGTCAGCAGCATTATTCATATTTTACAAAGAGGGAAATAAATTATAAAACTTAAATCAGGATTTTTTTTTTCTAACTTCTGGTGTTTGCATTTTTAAGGAATAACTTATTGATTCTTTCATCATTTAGCATGTTTTTTAAATGGTCTCAAACTTCCTTGGCACACTACTAGTGCTTGCTGTCAAACTCTTGAAACAATAATAAAAACTAGGCATTTTAGCTCTTAATATTTAACATGCTTATAGTATTTCTTAGGCATTTTAGCTTATGCTGCCTTTGATGTACAATCTCCTCAGTGAGGAAAATTTTTGTTATTTTTCCTGGTAGGAAAAGTAGAGCTGGAGAAAGCAAAAACTTCCCATTGTTGTCTGAGACTCAATTCCTGATCAATAATGCAATAAAGGCTTCTGTAGGCAGATAAAACATGGTTCCTAGAAAAGCTTGCCATATTCAGCAGAAAAAGCATTTTGACAGTGCCCATTTATCAAGAGCAGGCAACATATAGAAACTCGACGGGGTCTTGTGTTTCAGGCGTTAGGGATACCAGCCCTAGAAGGTCTAAAGCATTGTGTATTAGTATGTATTGAGCCTCCTTCCAGGTGGCAAACAGCTGCACCTTTTTATAAAACTTCAAAAATAAATCTGAAGTGCTTGCTTTCAGCCAGTAAGTGTTATATTTAATTGAACCGTTCTGCAAATGTTATAGCTCAGGCACCCAGAAAGATGGTGAATATTTAATATATTTGTTTTGTATTTCCACCAGTCAACAGAATAATGAAATTCCTTAACTACTTCTCTTTAACTTGCCTGAAGAAAGCACGGTATGTTGCTAAATCGCTTTTCACTGGCCCTGCCGAGAAACAACTTTAATCCTTGTTAGAAAATTGCAGAGTCTGGGCCTGACAAAGAGCTCATGCCTGGCGCATTGTGAGCGCTGGGAGCGGGGCGAGGGGAGCCCTTTATAGCTGCGTGCCTCCAGCCCGCCTTAGCTGGACTATTTAGGCGAGGAGGTTTGTCAATTCCTCCCAACAATGGAGCGAGTTTTTCAGTGCCTGTAGCTGCGCCGAGCCCCGTTGGGGATCAATGCTGGCCATTCAAGCTGCACCTTCTTTCATTGCTTTGGTTTGTTAATTTAAGACTAAAGGTCCGCTGAGGGGGTTTAGGGTGTTTAAGAAAGCTGATGAACTGTTTAAGAAATCTGATGAACTGAGAGCGTTTATAGCCCTGGTGTGGCAACTATGGGCACTGAGGGAGCTGTGTCCTTGTTGACCCTCTTGTTATTAAAAATGCACAAGTGCTGCGCT
>NW_009916358.1:0-8599 GCF_000696875.1 Nestor notabilis | reverse complement strand
AACACTCTGTCATTGTCAATACCACCTTCTGAGCCCTTCAGCTGGTTGCTTGCTCTAAAGATCTTCTTAGATTGGGTTTGAAAACTTCACCTTAAACACTAGATTAGACTGATGTTCTGTTTTCCGTGCTCCTGTTGATTTGTTGAACCTTCCCAGGGCTGGAAAGCAAGTAGCAGCTTGATGGGGAGACGGGCTGCTAATATGATTTACCAGTCTACAGTCATGCACAATAAGTGTGAATAAATACAGGGGTCTCACAGAGTCAACCCTAGCCTTTCCTTTTCTCTTATTTTTTACTTTAAAAGAGGTATCTCAGGAAAATGAAGTGAGTAATGCATGCCCTTACAGGAGTCAGATGAGCTATGAATAAGAAGAGGGGGGGAAACAGGGAGGCAAACATTTTTGTTAAAGTGGTTGGCTGCAGTTATGTGCTGATGTGAAAAAGATATATAATAAACACTTACTGCTTTATTCTTGCATAGATGACAGCAAAGAATATGGCACTAATACCATATAACTGACATCCGCAAGAGTCACGTTGTCCTTTCAGTGCTACTGTTACTAGCGGGAAACTGACTTTTTCTTAAACCAGTTACAAGGATTTTTTTTATTATTACTATTACATAAAACCTATGTAATCTCACAACCATTATCTAATTGCTGAAGCTTTTGAGTTCACTATAGATTCCCATAAGTCAAACTAGATGCATCCCTGCTTCTGTAACATGCTCATGGTTGTCAAAATGTGTGGCTTTGGATTCCACCTCTGAGAGGCATTTGCAGTGCTGTGCACTTCAGCAGGCTCCGAAAGAAGCAGTAAGGAAATACTTTTCTTTTTATGAAGTCCAGCAGATTTATGTTTATGAAGCTTCAGCCTATACTTAAATGCTGAAAACTAGTGGGCATAAGGCAAATGGTGACCAGGGATCCTGTCTACAAGTACCTCTAGGAGGACTCTAAGAATATACTGGGTGTGATTTTTATTAAAAATAATCTGACAATCCGAAATAAGAATACATCTTTTTTTATAAAACAATAGCAGTTGTATGTTTTCTGTATAGGGTGTGTCGATAAAGGAGCAAGTACCACAGTATAATTTCACAGTCACCAAATTAAACAATTCAACTGACAGTTTGACATATCAAAACTAGTCAGGAAAACATACTGTTTTCATTCACAGATTTGAGTAACAAAAGTAATTCCCTTCAATTTCTTAGCTTTGTTTTCAGTGTGCGTTAGCATATCACAGGTATGTATGAAGAGTCCAATTTTTACTGCAACTGTCTTAAGTTATCTGGCTGGGCTTTAAAATACATGTTTTGCCAGAAAACTGGGACTGGGTCTATTCTTAGTGATCTGGCACCGTTCAGTGGTGTTACATGGGGAAACCTATCACAGGATTCTTGATCCTGTCTGTAGTTTGGTATGAGCAAGTTCGAGCCCTGTCTGCTTGATACAAACCGAATACATTGTGGATGTGTTAGTAGATTTTTCTTTTGTTTTATGGAAGGATATCAGTTTTGAGAAAACTCCACTACTAAAATCATTCTCTCTACCATGATTTTGTTAAAGTTTAACAACTGTAGAGTCTGAGCGATAACAGAATAACTGGGCTCATCTTATTGCAAGGAACAATAGGTATTCTGGGTAGAATGCTTGGCATATGAATTTTTACGTTTATGAGACGATGAGGTTCTCCGAGTGAATAAGCTCAACTACATTTTATTTTCTAGACATCTGTGTGCATACGACACCTGTCATATAGTTTACAGCTGCCACTTAGTAACAACTCTGTCACATTAAAATATTTTACAGGTATTTATAAGGGAAATCAAAACCAGCATGCATGTTTGGGGTGAAATAATGTGAATAGTATAAGAATGTCATTCATTGATTAAAAACCCCCAGTATTTTATGGACACCAAATAAGTCCCACATTTTATTGAATAAATCAAACTACTTTTATTAAATGTGCAGTTATCTGCATTTTGTGTGATGTGTCCGATCACTTCTGTAAAACAGTAAATTAATAGGGGAAACTCTAAAAAATGTGAAAGCAATTTATTTCCAATGATTCATAATTAAAATACATTTTAACACATTAAATAAAATAAAGCCATTATTGTATGAAAATTTCATTTCAAACTTACCTTAAAACTGATAGTTACAATGAGATGAGAATGTCTCCTGTGAAGGAACATTTACATGTTTACTGTCTGTCTTTAAAGCTTTTTTCAAAGAGCATTTTGATGAAAGAATTCTATTTTTGTCTTTTGTTACATCCAGTAGCCAGTAACTTGTCTTCATTTTTTCAATATATATACTATTTGTTAATGTAGAGGTGGCTAATGAGACATGTTAGATCCTTCTTTTGAATTACTTCACAATATATACCTTGCACAACATGCAGCATTTTAAAATATGCACACTGTTTCCTTTCTTTGCATATCTGTGTATTTTGTAAAGACACAGGAAATTACATTAGAAAAGAATTTAAGCCTCTCCCTGTAGTTAAGAGACTAGAAACAGAGCTGTGACACAAACTCTTTTAATCTGTCACTGCTAAAATGAATAAAAAATCCGTTCCTTTTTACAGTTTGACTAAATGACATCTGGTTGGTATTTTACAGGAGGGGGAGAAAAACTGCTACAACTATGTTTAGTAAAATCTCTTTTAATCCAGTTAATGTGAAGAACTATTATAGTAGCTATTTGGATCTGAATGTTTTTGTACGGTAACATAGACACCAGCAGCAGAGAGCTTATTCTTACCCCATCCACGTGTGAAGCTTTGAGTGAAAACATACCCATGCCTAAGACATAAAAAGGAAATAAGCTAGACTGTAATTATAATTAGTAATTAACATAAAACAAAACCTTCATGTGGTTATCTGGAGAGGGGTGTAGTGATGTTTTGATCATACTTAAATACAGTTTCCGTGGATTTCTGATTTTTTTTACTTACTAAAGAAGAAAGCAAGACAGATTCCATATTTCATGTTTGATGCTGTTTGCCTGTTTGGATTGGAAAATCTAGGTATTGCAAATTCTCTCCCAGGATACCCTACATGTTTTTATCCTTGCTGCTTTAGCTGTCAATTGTCGCATGTAATTGTGTATTTAATATCTGTTCTTCCTGACAGATAGTAAAGTGCATAATGCTATTTTGCTTGAAAATGTTGTAACTAAAAGATAAAATGGCAGTTGCTAATTCATGTAAAGAACAGTCTAGGTCAAGTTATTTGATTTTCTACTGACCCATGCAATTCTCTGAACAGGAAATTATATCATTGTTGACTTCAAGTGCTGATCTGTGATCATTTCAAAGTGTTTCATTACCTCTCATTACCAAATCTGTTAAATGAGTACTGCAGGGTTGTTTGGTGGCGTTTTGGTTTTTTTATCCTTCTTTTCAGCAATGGTACAGCAACTCCATGAAAGTCATATGCCTGTGGTTGGCTGACAGATTAGACGTTCAGCTTCACATCTACCAGCTGAAGACTCTCATCAAGATAGTGAAGGTAAATAAAATGTGTTTGTGTTAGACTGCAGAGTAAAGAGAGAAAAGTAATAAAGTATTAACATGGATAATTATAGATCACCCTACCTAAAATTTAAAAAATGTGGAATAAAGTTGTGAACTTACGTAGTTCTAAGTTGGCATTGTTTGGTTTGGTTTCATTTTTTTCCCACAGTTGTAGCAAATTTCAGCAGAAAAACAGTCTATTAAAACCTCAAATGTTAATTACATGTGCAGTAGTAATTGTCATTCACTCTGGACTCAGTGACAATTAAGATTGTTCCAATGAATTTTAACAGATTGCTGCTAGCTGTTCAGCAATGCTGCATGGTATTCCTAATAAATTAGTGTTTGTCATATTACTGATCTTTTTTGTTGTTGTTTTACCTTAATAATCCCAATAGTGTTCTTTCTCCATTTGCCCCTCTCCCCCCAAAAAATATTTTATTTTTTATCCACATGAGTACTAGTTTAATTAGAAAATTATATTCAGTATATTAGATAACATTTTCTAATTTTTCATACTCCGGGATAAGTGTCAATGGAAATACCAATCCCCACAGTCCAGTCCTCAGTCATTCACACTGGCCGATATCAAGTGCTTCCAAGCAAAGTGTAAAATACCTTGCAATAGGCAATTATGGGTTAACCTACCGTAAAAGAAAGTTTCCTCCTAATTCCCCTTCAGAACTTAGTTAATACCCTCAGGCAAGAGACAGAAAGCCATTTCAGGTTTTTTTCCTTTTAATTCTGTCTTGTTTAATGCTGAACATTCTTGTTATCTGCACTAATGTGGAATAAGAAGCACCTGTTGTCAGTCATGACCTTGATTTATTCAACATACTTTCTCATGAAGTTCATGTAAGACTGTAAAGTCAGAAGCATTTAAACTCATGGGCACCAGAATTGCAACTGCAACTTTCAGGATTCACTAGCTAAAAGAAAAAAAAGCAGAGAGATGCAAGAAAACAGTCATCATAACGATGGCACCATGGTTCCCTGAACCATCCAAGCTTAGCTTTGATATTTTTGACCTTAGCTGTTTTCTCTGGGAACAGAGAACAGGTTTTGGCTCTTCATCATGTGCCAAAATGACAAAAACAGTTTGCTGTTTGTTGCTGAACTGGACAGCTTTTGTGAAATGTTTAAAGCTCTTCTCAAGTGAAAGTAGTTATCATCCTGAAGGAGTGGGAAGAAAAGGTGTTACAGGATCTGAACCCTGTGCCCAGCGAGATCAAAGAATGAGCAGGCTAAATTATACCAGTTAAATATTACCTGGGCAACTAGAAGAAGAGGCTCTTACAAAACTGAAGTCCGGGTGAGTGAGCAGCACTATCAACCAGCCTCCCCTCTGCAGCCTGGCACACTGAATAGCCTTCTTCAAAAGAAGTAGGCTCCCAGGGGTGATGAGAACTCACTGGTTATGGCAGCAGCCTTTCTGTGCCTGTGCACCTCTTTGCTTTACACATAAATTTCAGATGTGTTATTCCATAGCACCTTCTATGAAAACAGAGAATTGAAGAAGATGATGCCAGTCATAGAGGTTCTGATCAGTGTACTGGAAGACACAAAACTTTCCACCTGTGTTTTTATGAGTGAAGAAGACAGAACAGCAGCAGGGAAATAAGAAATGATGGTTCAAGTAGAATATCATAAGGAGCTTTCACTGCTGGAGCCCAGCTGGAGAGAAGCACATGGGGAGGCACAGTTCCTCCAAACTCTTAGAGTGAGTGAAGGCACTTCTCTGTTCGCTTTTGTAAAACCTGGGAGGCTGTGCTGCCCCTGTCACCTCCTGAAAATATTTCAAAAAAGAAGTAGGAGGTCATTTTTAAGGGACATGGGATAAGCAAGAAGTAGATTATTCTTTTATGTCTGGATGCAGCAAAGGTAGTGGCATTATTAAGGATGACCAGAAGCAGCAGTGTTGTTCCCAGTAAAGCCTTATGATGGCATAAAGGTATTGTTAAATGTTTAAGACATACACAGAAGGATGTGAATAAAAAATGGTCAAGGACCAAAAGGAAAGTTAGGTAGAAATGAAAAAATAAGTTTGGAAGTGAACATTATCATCCTACAGAAGTATGTCAAGAGAAGAGCAATGACAACCCCAGAGCACTGGTCTGAGAATGGGAGGAATACAGTGTAAAACTGAGAGAAATTGCTGTAAGACCTGTTCATAGCATAAAAGCAAATGGAATGCAGTGTTACAAAAAGGGAATGCAATGGTGACACTTGAAAAAGACTAGGCAGGGTACTTACAGGAGTGTGTGAGCAAAACTTAAGCTGCGTCCATTGACTCTGAAGTTGACCTATAAAAGTCAAATAAATCTTGGTTGCAGTGATTCAAACAAGGTTTAAATAATCATCATAGATAGTGGCAGAAAAAATTCTCCCAGCTGAACGTTACCCATTTTGAGAGGTATCTTTTGCAGTTCTCTGAAGTATCAAGCGAAACAAGACCAGCTCTTTTTTTCCTCCAAGGGTTGTGCTTCGTCTCCTCTAGCAGAGAAATGGGCCTGATGGCCCTTATTTTATCTTTCATTTTCTTTTTCCCATATTCTCTTTCATAAACACTGGGAACTCACAGTAACAGCATACACAAAATAAGAAACTAGCTAGACCAACTTGTCCTTCTTAAGCCTTTTATGTTAACTTCACAAAAGATCATTTCAAATGTGTTACAACTTAAAAATAAAGACGGTAAAGTAGATGATTTTCCATATGCTTTCTTGAACATAGCATCAGTGAATAAAAATCTCCACTCAGAATTCTTACTTGACAGAAAGTCCTATCTGCTGGTTCATGGGAAGGCTGGATACCAGCGAAACAAAACTTTCTCAAGTGAAAAAAAAAAGATGTAGATGTGAGTCAAAAGGTAGATGACTTGGAATGTAAATTAACTGACTGAAGAAGTCACCTGAGAAATATATTTTATTTTTCCACATTCGCTATATATATGAATAAAATCTGAGTCAGACATTTACATTTCTGTGAAGTGACAGAACTACCTGTAGCCAAATTCACATTTCAATATGCAGTTAGAAAATTCTGTGGCTTGTAGACTCTCTAGAGTTTATAGAAATTTCACACAGCCCAGAAACTAAAGCAGCAAAATCTTTAGCAGACTGTAGATGATAGGTCCCTAGCTGCAGGAGGAGCAGAGCCGTCCCACTGGCGTACTAGGATATCCAGTGGACAGTGGACTGCTCAGACCTGTTCGAGACCATTCAGGATGTTTTATTTTTGCCACAGAAAACCTACCGGGACTTCAGGTTGCAAGGTGTGCTGGAGGGAACGCTGAACAGTAAAACCTACGATACCGTTCACAGCCGCCTGACTGTAGAGGAGGCCACGGTCTCAGTCACGGATGGAGGAGGACTTCAGGGCATTACTATGAAAGACAGTGACGAGGAGGAAGGATGATGTTATTTTACCAAGCATCTGGAGTTAGGGGTGATGGCCTGAGGGTGGGGGTTATCTTTGGCTTGGGATTTTTTTGTAACTTGTCCTTGTAGTTGCATTTATAGTTTTGCCTTATGATAGAGGTGCAGCAAGGTAATTTGCTCCATTTTTTAAAAACAAAAGTAAGATTATCAGAGGAAAAGTGCCAAGGACTTTTTGAGAACAATGGTTGTAGCATATTTTAATGTATAGCTTTGCTTAGGTCTGCAAGAACACTGGCATGGAGTTTCAGTTCCACTTGTGATTATGATTCTTTCCCTTTCGTTCGTTACCATTTGTTCTTGTATCTCCATCAAATATTGATGTCCTGTGCTGAAAACAAAATGTGTGCCTCACTTAAAACACAGCTATACAGGAAATCATTCTTGGAATAAGTCAGTGCCCTAGGTAAAAAAAATAGCGTATTTTCAGGATTACATTTTGCTTACCTTTTTTGTGCTTAATTTTACATTATGTGATGTGCATTAAAAATTTTAATCCTGGTTCTTTGTATTTTGAGGTTGGTATATATGTAATAGGACTTCAAGGACAGTCAAACACATACAAACTACTTAGGAGTGGTTTTGTGTCTATTCAGTTGCAAGTTTAAAGATATCTCATCATGTTGGATGTCAGTAAGCTTGCCATCAATGTTTCTATTTCTGTGAAAAAATTCAGGCAATAAGAACACATTTTGTTGTGACCACTTCTGTATCCACCTGTTTGTATAGAATTCTACAATTAAAAGATGTTTTCAGTATTTCAAACCATTTGAAGTGCTGTATGATTCTTCATGAGAACAAGGGGATTTTATAAAGATTATTATATTTAGTTTGTGTAGTGATTTATAGTGAATAAATTTATTTTATAGAGCAGATCTATAGCAAATATCCAGGGACATGATGCCTTGATAGCGAGAAAAAGCAATCAAAAATCCCTCACTGGCGGATGAACAGACAGTGCCTGCTGTCCATTTTTCTATGCCCTTCCTATGAGCTGGAAAGAATGCACATTTTCATCAGTCAAAATTCACACAACTTATGAAGAATACCAGGAGGTAGGATGCGTTTTTTGGGGGGAGGAAGGAGAGTTGTTGGGTTTTTGGTTTTTTTGCAGGAACGTGACTAAATTGTGGGTTTGTGTAGACAAAACACAGATGATATCCAAAGACATAAGGAAAGTTGCTGAGGTCCTTGTTGAGCCATAATGTTCTACTCAAAAGTCTTCACTGATGGACTGCTGAGGATTTATGAAGCTTCTGCACAAGATCAGACCATAGGACTTCAGGGGTCTGCCACAAGCATGCAGGGCTGCTGCAGGAGCCGAGAATGAAAGCTGGAAGGAAGTTGTCAAAGTTGTCTTTCAGCACACTTGGAAGCCCAGCCAAGCAGGGAAGGGCAAGTTACTCCTCTTCCTAGCTACCTATGGAGAAATGCAAAGTGGTGTTTTTTTCCTGTGGCAAACCAGCTTCCTGGTAAGCACGGGAGCTGGGGTGACTTCAGTGAAAAGGAAGAAAGGAGAGCTGGTGAGGGAGACCATTCTCGGCTCTTTGTGCTCGCCCAAAGGTGCCTGAGGCGGCTGGGCTGGGCGGGCAGGGGTGCAGGCACACCCCGCCTCAGGGTGCGCGCTGTAGGGAGC
>NW_009916357.1:0-30628 GCF_000696875.1 Nestor notabilis | reverse complement strand
ATAAAAAGCTTTTATATGAGCATGTATATTTAGTACACCTTAATGAGTTATTTTACTTTAAGGATTTCTAAAGGTAAAAAGGTCTGTGTATAATCATGGTTGTTATCTGGTCTTTATGTAGCTTTTCAGTGAGTTATCTGCCCAGGTTAAGAATACTTACATATTCTTATCTGGATTATATTAGAACAAGCAGAAGTGCAACCAGTCCCCAGTCAACAAACACATCTAGCAGAAACCACTTTGGCTATAAAATAATCATCTTTCATTGAAAGCAGCTATTTACTAATAAACAACTACATGAGAAGCTCTTGAAGGAAAGGCCATAGGAGAAAAAAAAAAACAACCGTAGTTTAATTGAATCAAAAAACCCCAAGCAAACAAAAAGACATGTAACTAAAAGCACTTCTGAACTGAAAACATAAGCCCTTCTGGCATCCTTCCCAGCTACTATTTGATTCTATGCCCTGTGTGACATTTTATATATCCTCCTGTTTGAACTACCCAACCATATTTTGTTTCTTTCTTCTACCAATTTTTGAACTGCAGCCATAATGGTGTCACTATATAAAGGAAATGTACCATTCCACAGCACTTTATTCTCTCTATTTGTAACCTGACTGATGCAGCTGTTTAAAAACTGTAATTTATCTAAAAGATCCTCAGGTATCTCAATATTCTTCATGAAACAGGATGGATCCTGCAGTAAGAATTCTGAATCTTGAACTGAGTTTTGCAGCCCTTGTCTTGCCCTGTAACACCTGTAGTTTTGTCAGCCTTGACCCCTACTTCTAAAAATTATTATTACCCTAATTAAGTAACATTATGACAGTATCCACTATATACTAAGCACTAGGCAAACATGAAGCACGCCCCTTCGCCACAGAGCTCAAACTTTAAGTAAAATAAGGACAGCCATGCACTAACTCCACTAATTTTTAGCAAACAAAACTATTCAAACACTGCTCTTCCCTAATGCTAACACAGGACACCTATATAGCAGATTCCCACAGCTGAGCTTGTCACTCTGGGTTCCCTTAAAAATCAATGTGCGTTTTTAAAACACATGTCATCTGAGCCATTTTAGACAGCTCCATCAGGGTGAGTACTCAATTGTAGATTCCGCTCCCTAAGGGGAGCCTCTATTAATTAGTGAGATTGCTTGCGCTATGTGTTAGTCCACTAAGATGCCATGGTACATGCTGATCTCACAGAGGAATGTGCCAGTCAGAAAGAGGGATTTGAAGGGAGAAAATCTCAAGGGACAGACTTATTCAAGCTGCTTGTTCAGGGCTTAACTGGTGCATAAAAGAAAGTGGAAGAAGCAAAGAGAGAAACGTGTTGCAAAACAAAGGAAAAAGAGTAATGAAGTGAGTAATAGTAAATGATCTCTCACAATTAGTTTGCTGTAAATAATACTTGGAAACGGAACTAAGAATTTCAGAGAAATGCCTAGTGCTACACCCTGTCCACAAAGAGAAGACAAAAGAAATCCATCAGGAAATAGTTCATATTTTACTAAGCCATCCCTGTAAATAAAACTTAAAAAAAAATTAAAAAAAGCTCACAAATATTATCTAAATCATCTTAACATACTCAGCTTAAGAAACACATCAATGCTCTTCTGAACTTATGGTGTGCTGCCCTGCTATTTGGGGATCATTCACATCCTGTAGATCCTGAAGTGTTTAACTAACTCCAAACTTCTCATCTTGTAAAAAAATATATCAGTGTCACCCTTCTTTTGATTGTCCCTCTCAAACGCAAATACACAGGTATCCAAAAGGATCAAGTTTCATCTTGATAAACCATTTCAATTGTGATGGATCCTGTAATGCAGCTTATAAACAGCCTTAGGTACATCGTTGCTTATGAACTGGTGTATTTCCTAACCAACATCATTAAAATACAAGGCAGTTCACTGAACTTGGAAAATTCTAAGAAATTCTCCAGAGTGTAACATCTGGTATAAAGGAGGAGAAAAACACTGTTTTCAACTGCAAGACATGTAAGAACTGGAGGCTAAAGCAAAACCTATTAATCTATCTCCACCGCCATGCTCAAAATGAAAAACAGAAAAAATACCCTTTGGTGTTTCACATTAGGAAGACACAAATTTGAGATGTCTCCCATCTGGTTTTTTTCGCTGTTTTTTAATAAAAAAGCAAAATTACCCTGTCCTTTTTTTCTGCTTTCAATAGTTTTCCCAAAGGATATTTTCAGATCTGTTAGTTCCAAGGTTTTTATACTGTTCTCATCCCATTTTATTTGGTTGCTTGTCAAATTTAACTAATCTGCTTCAGTGAACCAGTACCTGACATTTTCAGATATTATTAAAATTATCATGACTAAACTTACACAAATCACAGATCTGGCTGAATTTACGGAGCTGAGTGGGGAGGTAACTACCTCTGTGCTCTTGTAATAAACTCATGACCTCTCTGGTGCAACTTATGAGTAGGCCACAGGCTTTCTAAGCTCCTGTTGTCCCTGGGAAGCTGCCAGCAGCCATGGACCACCAGACGGTGACAGTACTGGCCATAACCCCTCCACCCCACTCTGCAGTACAGCCACAAGAGAATCGTGTAGAGTTGGACATATTGGCTTTAAATCACCCTGCAATTTCCTTTCACTGGAGAAATTCCTGTTGTCCAGTCAGAGCTTATAGCTTATCTGCCCAGCCAGAGGAATGACCTGTAATGCTTCGCTCACCTGGGTGTGTTGGGAAGGCTCCTTGTGCAGTGCCCTTAACCCTCAAAGCTCAAACATTACTGCACACACTTTCAAGACTTACCTACTGATCTTGGATGAACAGCTAAGACAAAAATTGCCTTTCCTGGGGACAAGAAGTGTTTGAAGATGGCAGGTGGACACCTTGCTATCCAAACACATCTCTGTTTTGCTCACAGCCCTGAATATTGACCTTTGGCTCAGTTCTATGTGGATGAGATTTTGTTCTATTTCTCCTTCTGTTTTGCACAGAAAGCCTCCATGCTATGGCTCATCAGCTGAAAGAGTACTAGCTCACTTCACGAGGCTTAAAATAGCATCTGTATAGATGCTACTGTTCCTACATATGTAAATCTGAGTATAAAGCTGGTCACCGCTTTTAAGGAATATAAAAGTACTATTAAAATCCTTGTGTGGCAATGTCAAATTCTCTGTGATTCACATGACTTAAAGCTCTAACTTTCAGATATTCATGGACTGCAAACCAAGGCAAAAAATGGATTTTAATATTTGGTTTTGTTTTTCTAAAATGATGGCTGCCTTAATTATAAACAAACACAACATATTATAATATAGCTCTCCATAAAATTCCCCACCAGTTGTAGGTCTGGTGGAACAGTCTTGACTTTTTTAGTTTCTTCTTAAGATACCAAGTGACATTTTGATGTTCATTTATTTCAGGACTATGAGTTTCCTCAACTTTCAGCGAAGAACACAATTAAAAGTAAACACAGTCTAAGATTTGTTTCCCACAATTGAGATTTCTTTTTGCACAGTTGAGTAAATAATGTCTCTCCATCCAGGTTAAATATAATGACATAAGTTAACTTAAACAGTAAAACTCTATAATTGCTCTTCAGCCTCTTGCCAACTTTCCAAGCAAGCAGCTGGAAAGTTATTTCAGCCTTATTAGAAAGAGGAATATATTTTCAAGGTCTCAAGTAAAATGTTTCACTCTTGCAACACAAGAGCACACAGACATTCCTTCAAGTAACATTTTCAGTATTTAGACTTACTTTATGAACTTTAAAAGTGCTATGAACTGTGATTTCCTCATCTTGGCATCTTATCATCCAAATAGCATTATGCTGTGCAAAATGCTTCACTGGTAGCAACCACCAATATGTTCCCTTAGCACAAATAGAGGGCAAAATTCCCCTCCTCTCCAAGCTTGAATACAAGAGACTTCCACAAATATGCCGTGGGAGAGAGCTTTCCCCTGGGAAAGGTCATACGGTGATACCACTGACCCTGGCCACCAGCATGGGACGGCTCAGGGACACCAAAGGTCACTGCTGCCTGGCTGCACTTGGCTGATGGCACAGGTCCATAGGCTGCCCCCACCACTTTGTCAGGCTCATCCATGCTCTCCCAGCCATCCCTCCCCTTCCCAGGCTCTCTACCCTCACAACAGCAAGGGGAGGCAGCAACCCTTTGAAATGTTGTGAAGGAAATAGCTTAAAAGTACCATTTCTATGTGGAAATGAGACTGCATTAATTCAAATATAAAATATGCTTGCATTTTGGGGAAAAATTTGGTAGCATGCATTCAATCATCGGCCTCACTGCAGTACTCTGTAGCAGGAGAGAGCCATGCAAGCCAAGCACAGGTCCTGGAAAGAAAGGGTGCACTGCACTCAACATTGATACCTTCAGACCATGGAGAAATGGCCAGAAGCCTCCAGAGATGATGAAACTGAAGCTTCACCAAGTGGTGGAACAAAGCACAGGGTGGGTATTTGCAGGGAGGATGGTTAGTGAGATTGTGCTGGGTCTGTAACAGGAACAGAGTAAAGGGGATGAAGGAAAAAATAATTTTAACACCAACATGCTTTTCAAGGAGCTTTACAACCTCAGTCCCTCTTCCTCATGCTGGTTAACACGTAATCTTAAAGGTCTTCCATAAGCTTAGTGTTACTCACAGTACTTATATGGCACCAATAATCCACAGGCTGAGAACAGCGGGCAGAAACGATGACAACCCAAGACAAGCAGCAAAAAGCAATGGAAGCACATTTCTCACCAGCTGCAAAGCTCTGCATACAGCCTGGAGACTTTATAGAGAACAAGGCCCAGACTGAGGATAGTAGAGAGAGAAACGCAGGACTACATAACACATTACAGGGTGCATTTTGGTGTGGGTTTTATTTTTTTAGAAAGTAATTTGTTGACTCCATCACCCACATCTTACAGGTGTTCTGCAGTTGTTAGCAAAGCTCAAAAAGTCTGCACCAAATAATATTCAGCCCTATCAAGAACTCTAATAAAAAGCAACTGACTCATTAACACTTTATCTGGTCACTGTTTTCTTTTAAATTATTTATTTCATGCCAGATGGAGCATTAAGACACTTCTAATAAAACCTGACATGTCCATTAGACTTCTGGTTTACATAATAGAACATTCATTCCTTTTAAAAGGGAGGAAATACTGCTTGAAATTAACATTACAGGGAATTGGACATGCTTTCATATGAAGAAATGTTTTAAATCAAAAATATCTGGAAAACTTTCATCTTTAGAAAGCTTCCATTCAAAAGGTGCTTCTTTTATGGCACCCTAAGGAATGACATTCTGGTAGCAGAACTGAAGAGACTTAGTTTAACAAAGTATTTACCATGTTTGTGAATGAACTCCTGTGTTCGTAGCCTTAGTTCTTGACTAATCTTTCTAGATGTGGCAAATTTTTCATCTGAAACTGATCCAAATTTGTATAGTCTATATATAGAAGTAGGTATTCCTCATGAAAAGATGCACTTTCAAAGCATTCCAGTATTCTTGCTTTTGGCTGAGAAAAAAAAATTCCTTCACAGCATTTCAGACTTCAGAAACTCTGCTTCCAAACCCAGGAAGTATGATTAAAACAAAGACCCAAGCCATCTCATCTCTTCTATTTCAACACCAGCAAGAGAGCCTGGAGATGAACTCTTCTGATTATTTTGCAGAGCCAATGCAGCAGACAGTGAGACTGCAAACCTCTGTGGAGGCACCCACATAAACTTTGAAGGTCCACCACTGTGGCACAGGGAAAATTTAGTTGTTCTGCTTATTACTGTCAAGCTTGCACAGTTTAATGCAATAGAAGGATATTTATGAATGCAGCTTGTCTAGACTACACCAAGTACAAACTGGACAGAGACAAGGGTTTTTTTCTTAACTTCAGTTACTTTTTGTTACAAATTTTGTTTTGCTCAAAAGAGAAGCAAGATCTAAGACGGAAAGACAGGCATTACAGAAAGAAAGCAGGGCTGGATGGCAGCTTCACAATTGACAATACCACCAATTTATCCTTCACTTGATTGGAAATTACAAATCATAAAACCTTTAATTTTTGCTGATCGTTTCAGTAAAGAAAGTTTTAAAATAATATATTCACATGTAAACGTATTTTAAAGTAGATATGGTTCAGACAGTCTCTGGAACCATTAGTTCAAACCCCACACTGTCCATGCAGTGGAATGAAGCTCCCCACGCCCGCCTCTATTTGGATTACACAAAACCAAACCAGAAACTGATTTCTCACGGACATACAAACCTCCCATATATCATTCAGTGCATCCATCCCAGCTACTAGAATTAAGCTCCTCAGCACCAGTAGCTTTGTGCAGCACTCCCTCAGTCACTGGGGTTCACAACATTCCTCCCTTGCTACAATCAGCTCAGCAGCACAGCAGGAGTTCAATTAACCCCTTCTAAAATTGTATACACTTTTCAGCAAGATCCATGCTATGCCTCAAGCCTATCACACTACATATGCAATACAATGCTTCCCATCCTTTTTTTACATACTGCTATAAGAGCGTATCAAGAATTATTTTCTGCTTACAGATGTCCTGTATTACTTTAGCAAACATAGAATTTTGTCCTAACAGAAGTTCCTCATTATCAGACTATGTCACTTCATTCTCATTCTCCCTCAGAAAACTCATTCTGATTTCTGTCACCTTTCTTCAGACAGACTCCCATTTCTCATTCTGCTGTGCCAGCAAATAACTGCCAACTTGGAGCAATGTCACATTTTCAGATACACATCTATGTAATGTTGAACACTGCTCCAGCGAAGGGTTTTTTTTGTCTCTTCCTTATCCCACCATGCCCCAAAATAATTTGGCTGTGAGTTTTTTCTTGATTGCTTTAAGGTGTATTGTATTTTCATCTATGATCAGAAAAATTCACTGTAACCAGATCCATTACTTACAAGCAACAGTACAGGAAGCAATGGGGGACTTTGGTGGTACCTTACAAAGTAACAATTTCAGAGTGGACCCGAGAACTCTTTACTGATGTAAGCAAGAATTTTCTTAAGAAATATCTGAGGAGAAATTCAAAGTTTTGATCAAAGAAGAAAATTCTTCTGAGTTAAGGGCATCTTAAGTCTGGGAAAATTTTGAGGCAGTGATCACTCAGGCCCTTCTTGTGCTTGTTTATGATAGCTATATACTGGTACCCTAACTGGGATACCAAGAATATATATCTTATTCTAATTATAAAAGGTAAGTTCTATTTACCCTAACTCTACCCTAATTCTACTAACTCTGATTCTTTTTCTTACAGCATTTCACTGACAACTCTCATCTGTATCTTAAATTTTCAAGTAAGCTAAATTTCTAAATACTAAAGCCAGTTTTTTATTTCTGTAATAGCTCATTCTTGTTACAGTGCTATATTCAAAAGCAGCTGGGTCAAATTCAGTTCCTTATGAACAGTCCTTGAAACATTAAAATTGCATGAATAGCCAAGAGCCTCAATTGCATAACCAAGGCCAAGGAGGAGCCCATAAATCTCTGCCAGTTAGCCCTATTCATGAGCAACTTTTGTTTGACTAAAGCATATCAGCTAGAAAAGCAACCTGTCATAGTCTGAAGATTTAAAGAGATGAAGAACCTCTTGCTTCCCTTGATAATTTGTCAGAATAATGAATCATTTCTACTGTGAAAAATGTTGTGCATTACTCCTGATCTGAATCTGCCCAACTCTCTAGCAATAACCTTTAGTTTGTATTATGATTTTTACTGCTGTTATAAAAAGCCAGTATAAGATCAGTATATTTTCTGCTGCTTCAAGAGACTTACATTTTTTAATTAAGGAGGCTCTTTATTTTGAGAGGGTCAACAGATTAAAAAAACCTTGGTTCTCAGAAAGAAATAGTTTCATCAGATCTCAAACCATTTTAGTTTCTTCCACAATGGTTCAACATCCCTTCAATAATATCAAGCCTGAAACTACAGCAAGGATTCTTGTCACAGTAAAGATCCAAAGATAAGACTGTTGTTGAGTCCTAACCACTACCATCCTAACCACTACCTTCCTGGAAGATAACTCCCTCTGCTTTCATGAGTGTGTTGCACTAAGAACTTGCAGTTCAAAAGATCCCTACATCCCTTCCAGACTTACATTTTTCCAAGGTACAGTTGACCATGTTCCTGGAAATTCCATCTGTAGAAGTGGTGGAATCTCCTTCACAAGGAATACTCAAGACAGCTGATGGGGTGTGGATAACCTAATCTAAGACTTCTTCTACAGTTTTTCAGATGCTGTCCAGAGGTCCTTTCCAACTTAGGCTATGCTATGACACATGATCACACACTTGATCAAATGTAGTTTATTCATTCTCCATTAAAGTTTTCCAAAGCTAAGGCAAAAGTTTACAATGTCATTTGGTCTTGTAGGTTTGTAATGCCGCTGCTAGTTCTCTCAGTACCATGCGTGAAAAGATTGAGCCATGTAATACTGCAGTATACTGAACACTTACCTTAGATACATCATGTATTTACACTTTGCTCCTAATCATTAACTGACTCTACTCTTGACCACCAGAGAGTGACTCTGCAGGCAGCTGCGTGCTACTGCACCACCAGCAGCAAATTTGGACATGCAGGAACTGTGTGCAGGTCATACGCTTACTGCACACAAACATCTGCACACTGTTCCTAAAATGGTTACTTGGGTCTAACAGTTCATTACCTCTGGCTTCATCTCTCAGCCCAAAGGATATACTTACTCATCTGACTAAAATCTTTCCTCATCTATTTTATTTGTAATTTTCTTTGTAAAATCACCATTCTAGCATTTGTCTCTCTTCACATCTTTAAAGAATTGCTTGCCAACCTTTTTTGTATATTATAATGATGAATATTCAGGAAACAAAAGATAATCTCATATTAAAATACACTCTCTGAGGTTGTGATACACTCTCTGAGGTTGCGATACACTCTGATTTTGTAACAAGATACTGTGTACGTAAAAGGACAATATGTCAAATTCCTATGGCAAAAGATTGTAATGCAACTGTTGGCAGCTAATCACTGTTGGCAGCTTTGGTGAATTTCTTCACCAAAGTCCAGATCCCAGTAAAAAGCCACATTTCTATAAAAGCTGCCTTTTAACATATTCCCAACAACTCTTTCGAGAGGTGACCACATTTAACATTCTTCTATGTAGAAAATTTTAGCTTCTAGCTGTATTTACCTTCTCCCAACAGAACTTACTTCACTAAAAATTCACAAAAAATATAAAATAAGGTTGACCAACCAAATTCAAAGTTTTGTTACATTCAAGCAGGCAAACCAGGACCTCTGGAGCAATCCACAAATTTTCTCAAATGTTAAGTGTCATCTACTTTTCCCTCTGCTAGTCCCAGAGGCAGCAAGTCTCAAGGCACCCTGATCATTTTCCTTAAAACTTCTGCAGGGAAGCATCCAGATGATGGCCTTTCCCTGCCCACATCTGCAAGTAAATCACATTCTTTCAGTTTTCCAGGACGAGGTGTAGAAACTATGCTAGGATCACTGACCAGCTATTTCCCAGAAGTAAACCAATGCCAGATGACCTGTTCCAATGGTCCAGCCATGCTGGATGCTAATACACCTCTAGCTCCTCTACAACGGGTTGAAGTTGGAAGGAATGTGTATCTTTATGCTGTTTCATTCTTTAGATAATTTCCTGGATGTTACAATAATCTTCTCTCTCCAGCTATCAAGACAGTGATCCCTAAGAACTTGCTGCTACTACTCTTTCTGTAAAGGTCACTGAACTCTACAAATGATTTGTGGCAGCCTATAAAGCAGCAAGGAAGAAAAAAAAAATATACCCTGCAAAAGAAAGAAAAAGCAAAACAACTGCATCATGGTTTGCTTTCATTTTGTTTACCTAACACTGTGGCTGAACAAAACTCTGAGAAGTTTCTTGGCCTGTGAAATAGTATGTGCAAATCATTAGACAATGAGCTTGTTCTTAATGGTTGGATTAATTCAAACTGTACAAAACTGCTTAGCTTAAGACTGCATTGCTTTCATGTGAAGTAGCACAGCAATGTGCAGAGACACAAATACAGGTTTTGTCCTGTTGACTCTCAGCCTGCTAATTACGAAAAAGGGGGAGAAAGGCCCTGTTACATGGCCTGTGATCTTATCCCTTTATCCTTTCTGACCAGCAAAATCTGGCAGGAAAGAAATAGCACTACTGATAAGAAGGAGTATCTCCCTCTCTTTTAAGTGAAGGTATAGTAGCTGTTCTCCTTTATGTCAAACAGAACTCACAGTACAGTATTTATTCAAGAAATCTACCAATATGATGAATTGTTAACATGTTTCGATTGTGTCTTTTTGGATTTCTGAAGAAAATTACAACTCCAACAATGGCTCCATATCTCGGCATCCCTTTCTTTTAAGCAGTGCTCTTTGGACTCACAGAAGCAAATTACAGTCGTATTATCAGTCAAAAAATACTGTTGAAAAACAGCACTTCTATTAACAATTTAATCAGATGCTTCTGAAATCATCTACAGTGAACAGCAGTTAACCCAAACACCCACCGGGATGGTGATGTCAGTTTGATCTTTGTATATTCCTACTTACTAAGACCTTCCAAGAGGGAGAGGTTAGTTATTACACACCATCTGCTTTTGTCACATATTTACATGAGCATTTAGGAAAGGCAGTGGGGAGAAAACTGCCTTTATTGCACTATCACTGCTGATAACCAACTTCACTTCCATGGAGGATATTTGAGCATCATGCCTAATGGATGTCTGAAGCAAGGGCTTAGATGAGAAGCAACTGGTTAATCCTCCTCTTAGATGAGAACAAAGTGACAGGAGAGATAAGAGAAATCACACGGGTGGTGGGCCTGGCAGATTTGTTCTTTGCAGTGCTTCTTGGTGCCTGAACTTTCAAATGATCAAATAGCAGAGCTATGGTTATGATTGCTTACCTGTCTGTTATTCACAAGAAAATGGGAAATTCTCCATTTCCTTGTGAACCCAGGCAGTCTAGTCATGTAAAAGACAAACCATGTGTTTTTACTGAGCACAACATTACAATATACTGTTAACCCTGCAGTCTGTGTTGGTCATTAGTTTTCAAAAGGATTTTAATGGTTCCGCTCGTAAGTGCAACACGCAACACACCCAGAACTGACTCAAGCCAAAACATTTTCTGTAGCTAATCCAGGCTTTTCTTCCCCACAAAACTTACTCAACTGTCCCTCCCTCTTAGATTTCAGATAAAATAACTTAATTCTGCCTATTGCAACAGGACGCTGCCAGACTCAGCTACTTGACTGAATTTGGATGAACAAATGCAGGTGATTTTGTGGGTTGGCAGAGGTATCAATATGAAATCAGGCTGGCTGTTGTAGTTAAATGAGCAGTCATCAGTATGTAAGCTTATGTTTCTAAACACAGGTCCTTGCCATATACTGAGGTAAGTAAAACCAGATCATCACCCTTGTTTCCACTGAAACTATTTGAAGGCAGAGTTAACATTTTGAAATGATGACTGCATTTTAAAAGACGTCTGAGAGATCACAGAACCCAGACATTCAAGAAAGTTTTCAAACCACAGGGAAGATAAGCCAGAAACAAAGCAGCAGTGGCTAGACAAATCTTGCTTGAAAGGCTTGATAACTTTTGTCTGACTGATTTTTTCAGAGGAAGTTTTAAGTTAGAAAAGCTATTCTGCCCTTAAAATCCTAAAATTAAAAAAAGAGAAAGACAATGAGAAAAGCATAGACTTTTTGGCAGTATGCAGGGAAGTCTGACAAGCAGCAACAGAAAGCGCAGATCAAAAGAACAAGCAAGTTCTTTCATTGTAGAAAATACCTAGAATTCCATGTTTATCTTACCGCAATAAGCTACTAAATGGTTATCTAAGCTGCCCTTGTTTTGCCAGGCGACTCAATACATCTGTAGGTTTTACCTGGCATTAGTTTTAGTCTCGTGTGTTTAAAATGCTACACAGCAAGTAAATCTAATCTAAAAGGTTATACATCTCCTCAGGAAAAACAGTCTTCACAAAGAGTGGTCACCTTCAACAGAAAAACTTTTGGTAACAATTCAGAATTATTTGTCCCTGTTTCTACATCTAAAAATCACATAGTTGTGATATATCACAAAAAGGTCAGCCCCTTCTCCCTCTAGTAATACATTGCTAGTAGATGTTCTGAGAAATTCACAAAAGTACAGTAAAAAAACCCCAACCCAACACGAGAACCATCTCACAACTACCTGTCTAAGTACTTGTGAACTTTAAAAATTGTATTTCCTTAGTTCTCATTTTATAAACTACTAAAAATTTCCCTAAATTCCAAGCTGGCTTTGCCTATATAACACAGTCACAAAGAAATCTATCTAACATATTATAAGTGGAAGTATTCTTGGCAAAATAACATCTCTGAGACAGGTATAAGTCATACAGAAACAAGACTGAACTTGTGAGTTCACAGTTTCTTTAAAACAAAGCAATACCTGCTATCATAGCATGAGGAAAAAAAGATGTCTCAAACCCAAAACATGACAGCAGAAGAAAGAGAAAACATGGTGAAAAAAGTAGCTCACTCATCTTCACCATCCAAATACCTTCAGAGTAGAATTCTACTGTTCTCTAACCCTTCAATTCAGAAGAGGCCCACAAAGTAGCAGTTACTCCAGACTCCTGGAAGACTTCCAGTAAATAGATTAAACCTTACATATAAACACCCTCTATAATTAGAGAAGAAAGCATCTTGGGATTTGGACAGAGTATGACAAATTTCGAAACCATGAGATGAAATCAAATCATATTTTAACATGGTTCAGGGGAAACCTTTCTTCTATAGGCTGTCAGTCTCCCTCTCAAGAAGTCTGATAACTACTGTAGTAACCTAAAGTTTTTTGTGTCTTTTAAAATTGACTTAGAAACATGGATAGACAGACAATAGGATGACGATAATGAACACTTAAGGACATTCCTTCTTAACGGGAGCAGTCTTTTGGGTTTAAAAAAAGTGATCCATCCAAAAGATTCCACCAACTTACACAAGCACCATAGAGGAAAGCCCTGACTTTTCCTCAGAGCTGTACCTGGCTTCCAGAAGAGGCACCAGAGGAGCAGCAAAGAGCTGAGAGGCTCCTTTTTCTTCTTGGTTGTGCCACAGGAGCATGAGTGGTTACCTCCGCCTCAAAATCCATCCCCTTAGTAGCAAACTGCCAACAGCATGGAATGACAGAACCAGGAACAGCACGAGTCCCTCTTCCTCCCACTGTAGATTTTCTATAGGTGTGCATATGCAGCAGAGCCTCATCTGATGGGAAATTTTGTCACACATCCGGGTGTATGAATGATTCATGTATAAGAAAATACTGGTTTCTCATGGTTGCATGCTTGCATACGGGTGGGGATTGAACAAATACACATTTACACATGGGCTAGAACTACCCTTTTGTGACCGGATTAGTACCCAAGACCAAGGATGTCATGATTTAGCAATGAAGAAAGAGGGTAAAACATGCACAGTAAAAAGACATATGCAAGAAGCCCAAAGCAATACAAATAGTTAATGCCATGGTGAAATCTGTTGTGAAATTAAGCCACAGCAACAACCAAGTACCATACGTGACCTCCACAATAGTCCTGCATTACTGAAAGCTATTCACTGGCCTCAGGAAGAAACCTGACTCCCACTTGCAGCAGGATCCCAGGCTCAGCAGGGGATTAACCCAGTTGTTCAGGATGGGATTAGAACGCTGTGTCCAGGAGCCCTGCCTGCGCAGCAGTGCCCGTCAGCTGCTGGGTGCGAGGGAGCTGTGCGCGCCCGGCATGCCAGGGAGCAGCAGGTGCCTGCAGGACCTGCCTGTGCGGGACGCGACGGCCGCGACATCCGGTGAGGAGAACACTTGGTAAAAATAAAGCGTGAGGGAAGTACACATGAGCCAGAAATGAAATACTTGCATCTGATACTGGAGGAAGAGCACATCGGCCACACAACCTGCTTGGAGTTTGAGCCAACTGCTTTTTTTTGGAACAGCTTCATTGACATCAATACCCATGCTATGAGGGCCAAGAAAAACACTGTGTGATCTGTGCCTCCTCGCTCCATCCCACCCCACCCTCTTGTGATGCTCAGAAGGGATAAGTTCTCCACTGATTCCCTGACAGCTTTAGATGCTGTTTCTATCATATGTTCTCATTTAAATTCTCCAGCAACAGACACCATACTAATCGCCGGGTTGCACAGCACAGAAACCCTTCTCAGTCCCACTCATCTACACTGGAGCCTGCAGAAGGTACCATCCTGCCTGTATTCCCAGTGCTGGATTTAGCATTATCCAAAAAAGATGTCAGTCTGGTTCAGCCATTGAAAACCAACTGAAACAAAAGTGATGCTCAATAAAAAAAACCCAAACAATACTGCCATGGGTTACTAACAAAGCATGGTGATTGTGGTATCACGGTGATTCCAATCTGAAAACAGGAATACTGGTGTTCTCCATATCCATGGGTAGGAGATGTTGACATAATGTTGCCTTTTTAATGCAAAGCTATTAAGCAATTTTAATACAAAATAGCATTTTTAAAAATAAAGAATGCATAATGAAAGAGTGAAATTAGTGCACATCTGTGAGGGTTTGAAGTCGTTTGGCTTGGTTTATTTTTCTTTTGTAAAAGACTTGCAGGGAAAAAAAATATAACCTGGATCAATAATTTACTGAAATTATAATTTCTCGGGGTGGGGGGGGTGGGGGGTGGGGAGAAAACAGTTTTTTAAGATCTATAGGAAATTTTATAAATGTCCTACCTTTTCAGGTAGACATTTTTGAATGGAAGTGTTTATGATAAATGTATACTTTTTAATTATCTTTTTACTTTATGCTAAATAATTCTTCCTTCCAAACAATATTTACTGTTATTTAAACCAACCAACGTCATACAATTATTTATTTATTTAACCAATGGGGAAAAAGTGACATTTCTTACTTACTCTAATCAAAGTCAAATATTTGTTCATTCTGAAAGTAATTTATTACTAATTACAACAGTCTGATGTATGATATTTCATGATACTAAAAATAGGGCTATAAATGAATAAATGCAACTAAAATTATGCTTTCAAAGCACGGTGCAAGAAAGCCCAAAGCTCATACATAGACATTGACAGCAGGTCTGTTTCCAGACTTTAGACACCCACATACCCACAAAATAGGTGCAAATTGGAAAAGCCTCTACTTATTCATCTAGCAGTAAGAGTATCTGCAAGTTAATACATCATGTAAATTTTAAAATCAGGCTCAACTTCTCTTAAAATACAAAACAGGTTTTAACTCTTTCGTTTTTCACTGTTTACTACTTCTTGCCGCCTTTCTCCTTCCTTGGAAGACAGACATCTCCCTCCAGCCTGAAAAAAATCTTAGCTTTGATTGAAATGGAATTAGAATTAGTTTTTCTATTTTGAATGAAATCAATGCAAGAGCATGAAGACAGTCTATTAAACGTATGTGTAAGAAATGTAAATCCCTTGGAAGCTGAAATATTCTTAAAACCTAGTTGAGCCCTGGAATTTACAGGCATGAGACATCAACATAGTCAAGAATTTAGCAATCCAAAACAGAACTGGACATTCACGCAGGTATCAAGAAGATCCAGTTTTACAACTTACAAGAACATATTTTTGGAAGATAAAGTAAGTCTCAAGACATGGGACAAAATAATCTGTAGCTATGAAAGATCAGCACATACGTGATGAGCGTGGCTGACTATCCAACACCCACTTTCTGAGAGGTTGTTAGAACCTCCTTAAGAATCCATGGCAGAAGCCATGGTGAAGAATATATTATTGGACTTTCTGGTTTTTAGACATAACCTATTAGAACAGCTTCTCTATTCATTTCTTTCACAACTAATTTTGATTTTTAGGTTTTCATTGTTTGTTGGATTTTTATTTTTTTTTAACTGAAGTGCACCTATGGCAGTGTATTAAATAGCAAGTCAGAACCTTTCCTAAACTTAAACAAATGGCAAAGCTCAATGTTTATTAAGGCAGCAATCTCCTAGTGAATGAATGGAATCACTATAATCCGTAATACAAGAGACCACATAATATGCAGCAGTACAAAAGGTACTAAGGACAAAACCCCCACAAAACCAAAAAAGAACCCTTCAAGACAATCTCAATCAACCAGAAGACCCTGTGTTGGCTTGATGAGTCAAGATGCAAAACTTAATACTATCATATTCTGAATTTACTGAACTGGTACAATTACTATGACTGGGTGAATGTTGAAAACACACATCTCAGTGGCCACTGTCAGAGTCACAGGTGTTGGCTATAATTTTAACAACAGCACTGTTTCTCCTGGTGTACTCAATGCATTTGAAGAGAAATTGGAATATATGTTCATAAGTGATTTGCTTGTCTTATTTGCTTTTGTTCTCTCATTTGAGCCAAGAAAAGAGATTTAAATCCCAGGGATTATGGTTAAACCAAGCCAGTTGATCAGGTGACTTTGGTATAATCTGCCTTTGTTAGAGAATCAACTGAAAAATGCTGTCATGCAGCAGCAATGGTCCAGAGGTGCATTTACTTTGCTAATGATTGACATAAATATGTGCTCCCCTCCCAAGTGACAATGTGCAAAAAGCACAAAAATGTTCCCAGTGGGAAGCTAACAGGACTGTTTAGATGGAAGGAGAACAACCCAAGCACATTCGCAACCATTTGCAAGGAAATGATCTTGAGACACAGCAAATATTCATTACTATTGAGGCTAATCACAGGCTACAGAAAGAATCCCTGACCAACAACCAGGGAAGCTATACTAGAACAACAGTCAGCTTTACCACCAGCAGGACTGTTGCCCTCACCCAAGACCTCTGTGATGTCCATCTGTCAAACAAGTGATACTCACTCCTTCTGTAACACCCCTCCAGAACTACAGACATGAGTGAATATCTGCTCAAAACCAGTATGGCCAAAGATCACTGTAGACCATGGTTTCATTTTTACTTCTGTCACAAACTTTTTATGTGCTCCTAAGTGAATAGGGGGCTTGAAATGAACTTTAAGGTCACTGACAAGCCCCATCTAGTATGGTGCTCCAA
Organism: Nestor notabilis; assembly: GCF_000696875.1. Lineage (NCBI taxonomy): Eukaryota > Metazoa > Chordata > Aves > Psittaciformes > Psittacidae > Nestor > Nestor notabilis. The sequence goes on along the minus strand of NW_009916357.1, from coordinate 13,548 downwards.
CGATGTCTCCCAGGCTGTTCACTCCTGAACTGGGCGAGAAGCACAACACAGCAACCTGAGGTGCTTTGGTTTAAAAGCAGAGTTGGAAGACGAAGCAGTGGCAAAGCACCCTTCATACAACAATCTACTTCTGCAGGATATGTAAAGGAGGGGAAGATTCAGCTTTCTGGTTGCTTAAGCCTGAAGGAAGTTCTCCATCTCTGGGGAGAGGATCTTGATAAGCAGGCTAAAACAATACCAGAGGCCAGGGTTCTCTCAATCACTGACTCCTGAAACTTTGCTGCCGAGAACGAAGCACAAGGTCCTCATGGCCAGGGAGAGTATGAAAAAAGGAGCTAAATTCTGCAGCCCTGTTATGAAGTTCATTTCACAGCTGACCTCAGAGGCTAACACAAGGCTACATAGACAGAACTCTGTAACACATCATTGCCCAGTGGCTTGATTTTCAAGGGGAAAATGTAGTATTTGCCTATCCCATGAGGCATTAGGCACAGTTTCAGGGTAGGCAGGAGGTGGCACTGCTACAGCGGTGGCCACTGCCAAGCGACTGCATAGGATGTTGGCTCTCCACCACCCCTGAAGGAGCTAGTCCTGCACTGAAACCATCCACCATATAAGACCTTGATGACTGCTTTGGTGCAGTTTTTGGTAGTCTTCTACAGAGGCAACCCAGAAAGCACCACGACTAAACCGAGTATGCGCAAAAACACATGTACAAATGCCTTAGGATATTTTTGGATAGAAAAGCTAAAGTTTCTGAAACCTAAGGAATATGAATGTCTACAATAACTGGGAGAGGTTTCCACAGGCAACTTGTGAATGCAGCTGCCTGAATTGTGCTTTAAGGGATACCAAAGTCCTAGATTCTTTACTGGATCTAACCATAAGTACTAAAACAAGATTGCTGCGGGCATTTATTCAGTCAGTTGAAACAAAGGTTTCGAAAAATCAAGTTAGAAAAGTATACGTAAAAAATTCACATGAACGAAGGTAAGCACGTAACACTACCTGGGACTTCTGAGTTACAAACAATACATGCTACTTAAAATGCAGAGGCGTTGCCACAGAAGAAAACCTACTAATCCTGTTGGGGCAAAGTAACTGCACTGGTGTGTGGTTTGCGTGGGGGGAGGGAAGGAAAAAGAAAAGGAATTGCTTTATTAGCCTTTTTGCAGCTTTGTTTTGTTTGCTTTTTCACAAGAACAGCTTTTTTTATTACTTTCAACTGATAGATATAAATGAAGAAACTTACATTTAGCAAAGCAAGTATTACCACTCCACTTAAACTCCCCTTACTCCCAGAGATACATACTTAACTACTAGCCCGAAGGTATCTTAATGCTTTGCCTTACTTTTTTGAACTAAAGAGTAAAATTGAAAGACCTTCCACTGAAACATTCTACCACGAATATTCTTCTTCCTCAATATTTTCACTTCTAGTGAATACAAAGTAAATTGACTTTGCTTTGCTAATGAACTAGCTCTTTGTTCATTTATCTATCAAGCTATTTATGAATATCTTGCAATCACAGCATTATCTGGGGGCTAAAGAGCATGTTTCAACTCAAAACAAATGGACATGTCATCTCATGTCCTTCCATAAACGAAAGCCAAGGGTTTGGAATCTAGCAAAGATTTAAGCTTATAATCAAATTTCATATGTACATTTTCATAGCTTTTCTTACGTGCTTTTAACAACGTAAAATTAGAACAGTTTCCCTTAACACACAACGGTACTGGAAAGCAATAAATTGTTGTACCAGATGGTACATGAGACAGGGGACACATGTGGATGCTGGCGGGAGAGGGGCATGTTCCCCCTTTCCTGAATGTGCAACATACTCTGTTGGGCTTACGAAGACTAAGGGGAGATCTTCCATCTCGTTTGGGCAGGGAGGTAATACCCATTGGTGGCGAGGGGGCAGGAACTCACAAAAATATCTTTAAACAACTTCTGAAACTTATTTTCTCTCTCTGAACAAATACCTACAGCCTATGCTGACACAACAGCAAGTTCTAGCTGTATGACACTGACCTCTGAGATAAAAATAAGCATTTTTTGATGACACATTATATATAGCAGTATGTGAACCAAGTAGTAATTCAACAAAATGGGTTTTCTAAACTAGAAAAATCTGCAGCAACGTATACCCAGATTAAAATCATGTTCTTCACAGCAACTGTGTACATTTTAAAATCAAATGTAATTTTTAACTCTTTTTTTAACTGGTATAGACCACAAAAGTATTTGCACAATGTTAACACTAAATCAATGTCTCCCTCCATGGCATCAACCAGCAACAGTGTAATGAGCACAAAATATACTAGTTCATTTGACACATGGTCATTTACACATATTCTAACTAATTCTAAATAATTAACACTCAGACTTTGGAAGAAAGGTTAAACTGAATTGAATTCTAAAATATTCCCACTGCTACCTTAGTTTGAAGCTATAAGGATGAATAAAAGCAAAACAGCTGCTACCAAAGAAACTTAGTCATTGACTTCTTCCCTTCATGCTCCTTTCAATCCATTCACTTTAATAATCAATACATGTTCCAAAAAAAGTTTATTTAACCTTGTCCAATCAAGCAATGCAGAACATCAGAAAACCTTTAAACCCTGTTTTTTTCACCTGGAATTAAATAATGTGCTTACCACATTCTGCAGCCTCCTCATTCCCTAAATCCTACTAAGGATTTACACTGAGCTGAAGTTTCTCTCAAGTTTACGTTTCTCAGGTGTCTTTAGGCAGAACCTAAGATTTTTCTCTTTTCATATTTTTAGGCTCAGACATTAACTAGTGTAAGTGCCCACTCCTTCCTACTAGATCTAACCCTTTTCATACTGAGTGACTTGAGCCAAATAAACTTTGTAGCCCTAAACCTGCATCCCGTTATCCTATCACAGCAGTGCCAGCGGGGGGGCTATCCCTTACCTACTGATGTTAACTTGGTCTGTTGTGACAGATGTAAGCACAAAAGTGGCCGCAGCTAGGAACGCAGGGATTTTACTCTCTCTCCAGAGGGACTGAAAATATCCCCTTTTGTTTATAGCTAAAAGAACCCTTAAAAGTCCCGATAGCCTTTCTGCTGCTGGACTTTTACCTCCAAATGTGTTTACCCTTCACTAATGTACTTTTACCCAAGAAAAAAATCTATTAAGAAATGCCCCAGCATTACCCTATGATACCAAAGCACATACTCAAAGTCAGTTTAACCAACTGATCCTAAGATCCATTTTAAAAAAGCTTTGGCATTTTTGCAGATATCAAATCCTGGAATAAATGCTGTTGTAATTTTAGGGTTCTATTTTAACAGTTGAAGGAGAGACATCTGGCAATAATCTACCAATAAATAGTGTCTCCATTCTTAGTTTCTCCTCCAAAACACTACCTAGGACATTTTTTCAGCATGATTCATATAATCAACATAATACATTACAATGTCTTTCAAATAATTCCGAATTCTCAGTTCATTCAATAAAGAACTCATTTTTGAAAGAGAAAAGGGAACATGCCATGCAGAGACCTTGCTTTATTGACTCAGCCCTGCTGCCAAACGAACAACGTGGTGAAGCAAACTCCGCAATTTCAAAAGCATTTTTTTACAGCGAGGGCAAAGAGAGAAAAAGGCTTATTTACCGAAATGTGAGATTCCACAGGTGAGGCCAAAGACGGTCTGAAATCCTCTTCCTTTAGTTCCAAAAGTTTTACTTTATGATGAAGCCTGTAATAATCCTTCCAAGCTGCCAGGTAAAACGCACGCCATATCTCAGCCGTATTTTCTTTTGCCCTTTTGCAGCGCAACTTCGTTATTTGCATAAAGCTTAGTTCTGGCCTATGGGACTTTCTGAACATCTACATGTTAGATTAGCTGTCTTGACATGCTTTATCAAGCATGACATCATGGATCTCCATGGTAACCTTAACCACACCTGCCCAGATGCCAGAGTTACCTGTCATGTTTAGACCTAACTGAACAAAACAAGAAACCTTCAACCACCATTTTCTAGGTACTCAGCCTTGCACAGGCACTGGAAGGGCTGTTGTTTTTTTTAAAGTGATGGAAATCAGATTTCATTTGCCAACAAATTTGTTCTTCACAGAGCACTGGCTGAACCACTAGAGCTGTTCCCGACCCTTCCACTTCTCCCAGTGTACCTCCTAGTCAAACAACTACAAAAGCAGGCTGTGGCAAACACCTTCCAGCTCATTTTCTTAAGGCATGCTCGTAAGCTCCAGCTCTGAAAAAACTTCTACACACTCATTTTTGCTCTCTGCCCCTCAGAAAACTTTTTTTTTATTGAGGTGACTTGTAAAACAGGTTCATGGCAGGGACTAGCCCCCTCCCATGGCCAGGTTAGTATTTTAACCTCTTAATTGCTAACTCTTTTTCACCCTTGCTTTTACACTTGTTCCTCCCTTTTCCATCTCTACTGATTGGAGTCAACCCCCCCAAGCAGGTGACCATGTCCTGCCATAAGCTCAGCAGCAGATAATCACACCATCTCAAACTTCAGCAGACAGAAACTGTTTTCCTCCTTCTTTTCTCTTTTTTCTAACTTTCCTGGGGATTACATTAGTGCTTTGCTTTCATTAATGCAGACTAGACAGCCTTGGCAGAGGCAAGGCATCCAAAGTTCCTGCCGAAGCTTGCACTACCGATAAAAAAGGATTTAGTTCCTTGGCTTTCCAGGCTCCCAGGTGGAGGGATCTCTGGTGCCCATTTGCAGGGCTGTTTTGCAGGGGGAAAACCTGCAGCGTGAGGCTGTGGGTTGCAGAGCTGTGGCCATGGGGTGCTGCATTCCCCTGTGGGCATTCTGGGGTTCGCAAGGCATGGCACACCTGCACCTCCCCAGCTGCTGCAAATTCACGCCCAGTTTACCACACAGACCAGCTCAGCTGCCGGTTATTTGCCTTGTGGCAGTATCCCAAGGCCCTTGTGCAAATAAAGACAGCCCCTGTCTCTGAGAGGTTTCCTTTTCAAAGTAAGATATCACAAACAGGTCAACAAAGCTGCGGGGTGGAGGAGGGATGATCTGTGTGCACAGCTGGGAGGTTTCAGGTCACCACGTTAGTTAACCATCAGTAATCCCTGCTGGCATTTTACCTGGCCATGATTGTAATTCCGATTTGTGGCAGGTTATCAAGAGTAGAAATGGGTCCTCAGGAGGCACATTCAGGGAGGAGTTTATCTGAATAAATGAAGCCTGAAGGAAACCATTAATACACAGTGCAAGATACAGACAGCATTCAGATCTGACCTTGCTGGTGATACAGTACGATCTGACAACATCAAGTATTTTCTGCAAACCAGGGGTCAGTGTGCCATACTCAGATACTGATGGTTAAAACAGAAGAGAGAAGAAAGTCCACAAAAGAGACAATTACCAACCAATCTTGATTTTCTGGCCCATTTTTGTGGTTTATGGACCTGACAGGGTTTAAAGCAACCTGGAAGACAAATTATATGATAACCAAGGGGCTACCTTCTGACTGTAAATACTGGGTTGTTCTATGTTTCAGGTGTACCATTTGACATAGAGATTAGAAAATGGTGTTACATTAGTTACTATCCTTGATAGATCACCCACAGAGGGGAAACTCCCACCATGGATAATGTTGCTACTTCCCAGATACTGGAGCAGCTGGAGAAATAAGAAGAGAGGAAAAGAACCTGGAAAATAAGTCATGACATTTTAATTCATGTCTTCGCATACATCTTACAGATTTCGTATGTGATAGGTTACTTATACTACATACCTACTCTATACTACAGTTACACATACACATATATAAGGGGGGGGAAGTATGTATGGTAAAGACACACACATCCTCTGAAGCAAAATTATATTATGGTCTTATTCATGGAGCAGCTAAGTTAGTATGCATTATACATACACATAAATACATACATACACATATAGCTGTGTATATATATATATACATAGCTATGTGTATCTATACACAAAGATACATCTGTGTAGACACAAACACACAAATTACGGATACGTGTGTGTGAACGCATAGACACAATTGGTAAGAAGATCCCCCTCTGAACTGTAATGCCATGACCTAATAATCTTAATAATCTCAATACACCTGATGAGCCACACTGTTGATACGTTACATTTCAACTAAGCAAATTTCTTACAATCAACTGGTATCACTTATTTCTGCATGTTCTTAATGTGGTCGCTGTTCAGTTTATCTTTTTTTTCTTTTTTTTTTTTTTTAAGATATGCTGAATGGATGGAGTCTCCAGTTTTTTCCCATTCCCAGTAAAGATAGTTTCATGCTCTAGTAGTAATTTTAAAGTTCTTTTTTTCTTAAATTATAAAACCCCTCATTATATACAGTATACATGTCTAACCATCAAAAAATAGAAGCAGGAGACATTCGCATGAATTTTACCCTCTATAAATTAGCAAGGATGACACATTTTAAACAAATAGCAGGAACAGTTACTGCATTCCTTCTGTAATTTATTGCCTTCAGAAAAGGCTCAAATTACAAAATGTGTAGGGTGTAATGCTGTAGGCTGTTCAAACTGGGTTTGCAGTGTCTGCAACACTGGAACTAAATATTTACATGACTCTAAAAGATCTAATCTCTGGATTTCACCCTCCTCCCACCCCCTTTATTTAATTTGTATGCTATCTTTATCCACCACCCAGCACATTCCACACAGTCGCTAAAGTTCATGGAAGACATAAGTGGGGAGAAAAAAAAATTAAATAAAAATCCAGACTTTCAAAGGAAAGGAGGAAAGCTGTTCAAAAATAAGGAATAGATCATCCTTGTTAGAGCTGAAGTCTTGCAGCAATTTTAGCTGGATACATATGGATTCTAGCCATTGTGTTCTGAGGCAGTGATAGCACCTGGAATCACTAGAGACCCTGTCAAAGAGAAGTTGTAGGGGGGGAGTCACCAAATGACAATCTTTCCAAACCTGTAAGAACAGTCTTATCTCCAAAGGTTTGGAAGGCTTCAAAAGAGGCTAGAAATTCAGTAAGAACTCCCATAACGCAGCACCATATTCTTCCAACTTGTTTTCATTCCTTGCTTACAATTCATTTGCTGTTAGTGTTGAAATAACTATAAACACTAAGGAAAAAAATTTATAAAATGTTTGCTGTCAATCATTTGTTAAACAGAGAATAAGGGACAGAAGATTTTTGAGCCTGAACTCTAAATTCTGACAGTTGATTGAAAAAAAAAAAAAAAAAGACTTATGGAGTAGAAGGAATACTGCCTGTAAAGCTGAACAGATTAAACTCTAACATTGCACCCACAAGCAGAGACCAGAGTTAGGCTGTGAAGAGATCCTTGCATGGCATTCCCCGAATTCAGAAGGTCAATGTGATGGCAGCCTTCACCTGCTTTAACAAATACATCAGCATATTACATCTCCTCTGACCCTACAACTACTTTTTGCTGCTGAAAAGCAACTGAGGGCAGGTGAGAAGCAAACCACCTTAAGGTACGCTGCTGATCAGACCAATGTAGATGTCAAAATAGCTTAGAGGAGGCAGATACCTGTGGACAAGTCTGTTCTGTTTGTATTAAATGACTCGAAAATAGAAAAGAAAGCAAACGAAAGGGTAACAGGGCCAGCTAAAGCACACAGACACACTCCACAGATATTTTCTTTTCTCCCGGGCAGTGGTGCCAATACTGAAAGTGTAACAGAAGTTAACAGCTGTTCCATATTTTCCCTTCGGCTGTGAAAAGTAGATGGAGACCCATATACTAAGATCAAGAGTCTCACCTTCACCCCTTTCTCTGTGTATTCTCTAAAAGAAATGAAAAAAGTCTCTTCAAAAATGTCAGTTTCAACAAACAATTCCAAGGTAATATGGAATAGTTTCATTTTTATTATTGTTTGTCTGAATTTCAGGAGAGCAACTGAATCTTTGGCTGCACCAAAAAAAAACCCCAAAACTGTTTAATGCTTTGCTACATTCTCACCTTTTGTAATGAGGTAACACTTGATTTTGTAGGAGTTATAAGGACTGTTTAACAAGCAAGATATGAATTTGACTTTCATACCTGATCTCTTAGTCTCTCCTGGTGTCCCATTATTGCTGTAGCATGGTGGGGATATTTCTGTTTCAGATGCTCAAGAAAAGCCTCTCTCTTCCTGTCCATTTCCGACGTTTGCATTCCCAGTATTTCTTTGGAACTGCGAGGGCCACCTACTGTATGTCTTCGAGGGATGTTGCGAGTGGACTTTGAATTAGAAGAAGTGTGACTGTTTGGGGTCGAAAGGAGCTCTTTAGATCGGAGACATTCTGCGTCATCTAGTGATGTTACATGCAAATTGGTTTTTGCCTGGTCTGAAAAAGACAAACAAACAAACCCAAAGAGTGTATTATAAGAACTTAATCTCAACATTCACATTTGTAAGAAATGAAAATTATTGATGTAAAAGCTAGGTTCTTTTAAAAGTCTAGTAGCATTTAATGGCATGTTCTGCATCATTAAGCATATATATGTTGAAAGAAGTGGCCTGGAAATAATCACTTATATAAGCTATGCACAGTACTTACACACTTTTAACACACAACCACAGTATTACCTCACAGCAAAGTGAGCATCATTACAGTAGATGTTCCTTTTATATCATCTTTACCACTATGTGACTTGAAAAGAAGATCCGACAGGGCCCTTATTCCCTGACCTTTAAAATCTATGAGATGCTCTCCAGAAGAAGAAACGGGTTTGTTCAATAGGCTGCAGTACACTTAATGGTCCTGTAACTGGTATCCTTAAGGATAGCAACTGATAAAATCACTTTGACAAAGCAGATTTGTAATCCTTAATCTTTTTTCAGTGTGTTTTCAACATACTCAGAAACACCTATGAAATAGTAAGAGGGTTTTCCAGGCCTTTTTCCTGATTTCTGACTGTGGTCTGGTTTTAAATTTCACAGATCTCCCTTGGATTTTATACGTCTCAGGACAGCACACTGGAAAATACTACATCACTTTTTCAATAAACCATTTCTTAAGAACCTGAACAAAAGCAAGTTTTGTGTGACATGAAAAAAAAAAAACACCCAGGGAAAAAAAAAAAACCAGATAAATTTTACAACTTTAAAACCTACTTTAAGACCAAAGACCATGATGACATTTGTGAAGAGATAGGCAGACAGGGAAGGTATGTAAGTATTGGCTTATCTTCAGGTAACTGTGTAACAGGAACCCTCTGGTGCATGAAAAAGTGTAGTTTGGAGCCTTGCTACCTAATACCTTTGAAAAATCCCTCACTCCTTTGTCAGGAAAGGAAAAAAAAGAAAGAAGCATTGAAAAGGCCTCTCCAAGTCTGATATGGCCTTCCACATCTTTCCCAAGCAGCCTCACACGTCCCTGGGAGGGTTAACCCTTTACAGTACCTCCCCAGGAGCAGGAAGCTCCTTCCTCTACGTGTTTTTAATGCATCTCTATTTCTCTCCATCTGACACTTTTTGCCTCAGAGCCCTTTATCCTCCCACCAACTGACTCCCCCGCGTGATGCCATTTATATGGCACTGCTGTTTGGAAACAGGCACCTACTCACTTCTTTTTATGGTTCAGTCAGTCAGTTTGACACCCTGCCTACCACTTGCCTCAGGATTTTATGCTGAGGATTTTTCAGCTTTCTGGTGCGCATTGTCAATTGCCTGCCAAGTCCCACGTAACATCAAGCCCTGGTAATAAAGTGAATCCTCTATCGGTGGAGCTGCTGGTGGTGAAATGTCCCACCAACTCACACGGGAAAACAATTCCCTTGGATTTCACAGGACTGGGCCCTGGAAGGTCCTCAAAGACTTTGCATCTTTCTGTAAGCTCCTATAATGCTCAAGGGCTCCAAAATACCAACAACACCCCCTCGTACACATTCATGGAATCCTATCCTGAATGCAGAACCAGACACAAGAGCCCAGACTGAAGGGGGCACCATCCTTCGATGGGCATAGATCCAGGCACAACTTTGGAAATGGATTTGGTTCAGGGGGAAGTTTTACTCTCACACAGATTCATAATGCCATCTGTGATCTCTGCAGCTCCTTCTAAGACCTTCTTAGAAATACAATCCTGGTTAAACTTTAAGAGCAGCAGCCTCACACATATGCATACACACACACTCACCTTTCCTAAGCATAACTCAATTAAAACACACCCAACCTCACTGATGCCTGAAAATTCAGAGCACCGACTGCCAGGTACACTCAGCTGGTTTGAGAAAAGTGGCAAAACGGAGAGTTTTGCTTGTAAGCAGTAAACTCATTTCTGAAAGCTGCACAGTCCTTTCAATGGATGTTACACAGGAGGAAAAACAGGTGGGATGGGGCTGGCTGGAATTTACCATCTTTAATTTGGTGCATCAAGAGCCCAGAGGTTATATCCCTGAGACGGTTGAAACAAAGGCAGCAGACATAAATAAGGGATTTCCTTGGCGCTGGAGGTAGTCAGCGTGAGCGTGGGTGACTGACTGCAGCAATTTGGTATAAACCCTTAAAGTATGGTCACAGAGGCAGTTTCAATCACTGAACTGGTGGCAGGTACTTCCTCAAGAAGGCAGGTAAACCTACACTTACAAACACAACGGAGAGCTCATGAATGTGTATTTCGGGTCCTAAATCTCTCTCATACAAAGCTTTTCCCTACTCTGCACTTCAGTCATTTCAACAGTTTAAGAAAGCTAATTTTTTGGAACATAAAGAGACATATCAACTGCAGTGCTTTACTGCTATTTGTTATTGGGTGAAACCTTGAGAAGGAATCAAAAATTATCTATTTTTCTTATACTATATTAGAAAGACCAACAAATTCTCTTATTTTTTCTTTCATATATTTGGAAAATACTGTATAAATAGCAGTGAAAAGAAAGGAATGTAAACTATGCAAACTAATTGCTAGTCTTGCCAGCGCGCTGACCTGGGCATTCAGTTTGCCGCGTTACAGCGCACAGCAGCACGTGACTTTCTTTGCAAACCAAACTCTCTGTGTTTGAGGGTCTTTCCCCTTGTATTTGCTGAAAAAAATCTTCCTTGGCCACCTCCTAGAAAGGAGCAAGTGACTTTGATGGGGAGGTTGAAAGCTGGGATGGTGAAACCCCCGCTGCATAGCTTGGGGCATATAAGCTCCACAGCTGCTGTGTGTGCCACCGTGCTACAGGAGGAGAAACTTGAGAGAAGATTCCTGGATCCTGGAGTTGCTTTAATAACAGCACGGGCAAACTTTCCGTATCTTTCAAGCAAAGATAATAGGCCTAGAAAATCAATCCTCACAGATAACTGTGAAATGTGTGAAGGATCATGTGACGGGTCCCAGAAGAGGGCTAAGAACAGCAAAAGGATAAATTATGCAAGTACCCTCCTTGAAAAAGAAGTAAAGAGAAGCCAATGGAAAACACAGAGGTGTGAGATAAGCTTGTCTCCCTCTTCTCCTCCCTCATATTCAGAAGCTAAAAGCTCAAGGTCTTTCTGTTCAATAAAGTAGCAAGTCTAGAGGGCAACAAAAAGCAAGACGTGCTGACTGACAGGGGAGGGTTTCAGTTATCCCAAGGCTTGAGTAACCCTTACACTTGAGCCTCTTCTCTGATCTGAAAACAAATTTCAGGATTTCTTAACATCACCAATTACTACAGTGGACGTAGCTACAGGAAAGGCCGAGGTCTGCAGAGTAGAAGCGGTATGCTTAGGATTATCAGGAAGATTATCATGAAGCATTAATTGCTGTGAGCTAGAAATTAAAAGAAAAATAACAAATTTAAAAAGAAAAAAAAAAAAAGAAAACCCTCCAACACATCCTGGTATGCAATTCTTCTCAGTCACACCCTCCATGAAGTCTGCAAAGGTCAGGAAAGTCACTTTGCTTCATTACTTTAAATGTGGTGAAGACTCTAATAGCCCTGTTTTGCAACCCAGGTGACATGGTAAGAGAAGAACATTGTCAGAATAATTTCAGAAAGGAACAAGTATGGACTTGGCCCATACTGATACTATGAAACCGAGCCCTGAAACAAACCACATCCAATACTTAAACTTTAAAAAAAGAATATAATTTTAACAGCATGCATCAAACCCACTTCTTATATTTATGCTAGCAGTAAATTTGAGATTATTTGGAATCTTTCTAATTTACTCCACTGTCTTTACAATTGGGTCTCTTTCCAAGGAACTCTCAAATGTAAATTTTGGATATGGGCCAAAACTACTACATTTGATTATAAGCTTTCAGCATTCAAACTTCGGGGGAATCATAGGATCGGTGTGGTCAGACCTCTGTTGTTCCAGCTCCACAAGTATCTGAGGCATCTTCATACAGCCCATAGAGAAGAAATCTTACTGAGGGCTTTTTTTCCCCCGCCTATTCAGACACATCCTTCAAGTGAAGATTTCCACCCCACCGAACATATACATATACAGACACAGATGCACGTGACTCACGCTGCCCAGGATTTTAACTTGTAGAAAATGATTCAATAGAGCATCAAGCAATTACTAAACCCCCAAGTTTAAAAACAAAAAAAAAAAACAAAAAAACAACTGTATTTTTTTCTCCTAAGTTTTCTATGCACCATTTTCTGGTATTACACACTTGTAAACTTGTGCGATTTCTTTTAAAACCGCATGTACCCAACCGTGAACTATTCGTTTCAAAGAAGCACAGTTACAACTTTTTCTGAAGTGCCTATGAGGAATACAATGCACATGAACCGGGAATGTCCACAGGTGCTTCACAACTACTATGACAGATGCAGATTAGATCAGACGTTTGTCATGCTACCTGAACGTCGTGCTCCAAGTGGAATAGCCCACGCAGAATTCACCAGGAAATAGTTTCCATTCACTTTTAGACAAAACACATAGTGCAGCAGTGATTGTACAACCACCCCACAGCTGACCCGCCGTGAAAACCAGCTCATCACGTCTTGGCTTGGCTCCAAACCAAACCCAACGGGTTTCACACAGAGTACACTAACCCTGTGACAATCTCCCTCTTTTGAAAGTCACCCCGAGGAAAAGATGAGCTCAAACCTACTTTTGTGAAAGAGGAGCTGTTTCTCTGCCATAGGTGAAGCCGGCAGCGCATTTAAAGGGGACGTGACTTTATTTCTCCCCCGATCCCCGCGGGAGCAGCACCCTGCGCCCTGGGCAGTGTCCTGCCTCTGTGACAGCGGTGTAGCGTTCTCCCGGCTTTAGAGGTTAGACATAAATCTCTATAAAGAGAAAGTTAAACTCTCAAAGTTGGAGTATTAGGGCAATCTGCGGAGCCATTAGCATAAGACAGACATGCTTTTTTTCAGTCCTTTTCCATGCATTCTGTCTCCAGTTACAAAAAGCAGCAACGAGGGGTCCGTCTAAGCGCAACTCCATCTTTGCCTGATTCTCCTACTTACCCTTTATCTGCCTGCTGTCTGCTGAGCAAGCCCGGCACAGCTCAAGTTTCTGGCTTTCCTTTTCCTCCATTGTCCCTGCCTACTGCCCGGGCTCCCCTCTCCAACTTGGAAGGCGCAGCGCCCGGGCTGTCAGCGCCGGTCCCGGGGAGGAGAAG
>NW_009916356.1:38659-46348 GCF_000696875.1 Nestor notabilis | reverse complement strand
CGCGGCGCAGCATGTCTCAGCCGGGTACCTGAAATAGCTCTTCAGCCCTTACCACCACCCTTCTTTCTCACCAGACAGCTCCGTGTAACTCTGGTATTGTCCCTCAAGTGCACTGTGTGATACTTACTGTCTCTCTCGGTGGCAGGATAAAGCTCATTTCCCTCCGGGGCCGTGTCTCCAATCAAGGCGGATGGGGTGCATTCGGGCGGGAGGGGGTCGCTCTCCTCAGGCAGCCTCATCAACTCGGAACTTGCAGATGTGTGTTGCGAGTAAGAGAGTATCTAAATGCTTCCTCTTCAGGCTCGGTGCTTGCCGAGACAGGAATGGAGAGGCAGGTGAGAGGTGAGTGAGGACCCCCCCTCACTCCGCGGCTCTTGAGGGGGCATCTGGTCAAACTGGGAAGGGGCAGCTTCAAAACAGAGGGACTGAGGTAACCTAACAATGTGGTGGAGGGCATTCAAGCCATGGAGCTCATCAGACCCTGTGGGCACACGTTGTTCTGGCTTGAATTTTTGTGTTCAGAAAGTCTCAGAGAGTGAATTCATGGGAGAAATCTGAAGGTTTTTAAACAGAGATATGCCATCTTTGGCTCACAGAGCTCCTCAGTGCTAGGTTTCTGGCAGCCGGAAGAGTATCCTGGGAAAGAACCACTCTATCCTGCCTTGTTCATGCCCTTTATAGGAGTCTACACCCAAGCCCTGCTCCTGTCATTTCTTCTACTCAGGGGTGGGCTGATGTCACTAAGAAACCTGAACAGTCCTCAAGATACTTGGTATGAGGGACCCGGGGTGCTGCCTGTGACTGTCACACACAGAGTTGAGGCAAGTTAGTTGCATGGTCACTCACAGAACAGAAACATTACCAGTGTTAATTCTACACTGAGAGAAAAGCTGACTCCAAAGCTGCTCCTCGTTAGCTATGTTTTCATTGTTTCTCAGATAAACCTAGACTAGCGTTTATCTGTGAGTCACAGGTTTTGCTCTCTCTTCTGCTCTCTCTTCTACTGCTTTAAAATTACTTGTTGGTTCAGTTCTGGACTCAACTGATAATAGCTTAGGACAAAATAGGGCTGTTCCCTATGCCCATAATGTGCATGCAATGAGTTCACACAGTTGCAAAGAGTTGCTTTCAATGTGCTTAAATACTTTCTTTAGAAATAAGATAGTATGTTATAACCACTGTATTCAATTTATGTTCTGTTGGGGAAGGGAACATTTACAGGCAACAAAAATATGGCTTTAACTTACAAGACAATTAAAAATAAGGAAACCACAGTCTATGAGATGCATTAATTTTCTATTACAATGTTTAAACTTACTGGTCTATTTAAGAGCAAAATCAAACGTCCTGACTGTTGTGCTTTCTTGGTTTACCTTAAAACACAATTAACTTTGATATGATGGGGGCAAGTAGAAGTACAAAACTGTCAAGTTAATCTGAGAACAAAAAAAGATAATAATTTAATTTGACCTTACTTTCTCTTACCTCCCACTCTCTCCTTTCATGTTTCTTCTAAAGCTTGTAGAAGCAGTTTGATGTTAACATTCAACTACAACACAGGGGTCTCAAAACAAAATTTACATTGTAAATACTTCGTATTTTGTTCCTTAGTTGACCGCTGCCTACACTTTAAGATCTTCAATGAATTTCTGAGTACTTACTGTCAAACTTACACAAGTGAAAAAGCTTTCACTGGATTTCACAGAAATCGAGCAATTTCCGTTGCGTGAGGAAGCAATGCAGCAGGGAAGTTCAACCTTAAGAGAAAAACCCTGTTAGCTGCTCATGGCTAGTGACTGCCAGTGACCACGCTGCTCTGCACAGATGTGATGCTATCCATCTCAAGACAGTTTCTGGTGTCATTTATTAGCAATATCATGTAAAACCAACCAAGGCTGGGGGCTGAATCCTCTAGATCTGTAATGGACAGCTGCCACGTGTATCTTTTCTACTCTTACATGTAAGCCCAGGAAGCTAAAAAGAAGGAAATGTACCAGCTTCACTGGTACAGAGACCTACCTTAATTTTTACCACTGTCTCATAGGATACTGAGGTAGAAGACATAGTGATTCCCATATAACTTCAATGTGGAGAGTCAAAATAGATTATGGGCTGCTGCTTTTGGAAAGTGACACCAGAATGTAGTCTCTGAATGATTATTCTTCAGCAGATAGAAACTCGGGGGCATTCAGTTATATTGCTAGGCAGAGGATCTGCAGCGAATGCAGTAACATTTCCTCTCATGGTATCTATCAATCATGCATAGAACTGCCATGGTGCTTTATGACGTAATATCCGAATGAGTTCCAAAAGTAATTAGGCAAAATAAAAAGAAAACAGGCATTGAACAGTGATCAGGATGTAACCTCCATTTTAGGAAGTTCATGAACTATCCTGCATTTCTGTGCCTGACAACACAACGCCTCTGTAGTCTGTGTTATCTGATAGCTTATTTGAGCCTGTAAATAACGTTCATAAACAAAATTAGTGAAAACTTACCTACTCACTTACTGCTATGACCAAAGTATTAACTTTAAGGTGATCTGAGAATGTGATTCAGAAGGTAGTTGAGCAGCATCCTGGGGGTGTGTGGCTTTTTGAAAGATGTATTAAGATTGTAAATTTTCTAATCATGAAACTGGTGTGAAGACAGGAGTGCTGCCTACAGCCTGTAAGTTTAGATCTTAGTTGACTGTTTCTTGTACCACAACTTTAATAAAGGTAATTCTTAAAAACTTAACATTCTTTGTGTTATAAACATATTTTGGAATTGTGTACGCTGTATATAGAGGCATTTACTTTTTCTGTGTTATCCTGACCTTAGCTATTGAAAGGACAAGGGGCAGTGGTTTATAAACTGAAAGAGGGATATAAGGAAGAAATCTTTATGGTGAGGCTGGTGAGGCCCTGGCACAGGTTGCCCAGAGAAGCTGTGGCTGCCCCATCCCTGGCAGTGTTCAAGGCCAGGTTGGACACAGGGGCTTGGAGCAACCTGCTCTAGTGGAAGATGTCCGTGCCCATGGCAGGGGTTTGGAACTGGGTGAGCTTTAAGGTCCCTTTCAACCCAAAGCATTCTGATTCTAGGAAGGAACAGAGTACAAATATTTGGGATCTATTCAGTCTGCATTTGACTGTGGAAGTTCCCTTCTATGAATATTGTCTAATTATGAGAGTGCATATCAGTTATTATGGTCTGAGAGATTAATATAAGAAATTAATTTTTTTAAATGTAAAAAAAGTCTTTAGCAAAAACTGATTTAAACAGCCAAAGACAAAACTAAGCTCAGAATATAGTGTAACAGTATATGCGCATCTTTGCTTCTTGCTTGTTTGTAGACTTGTTTCTTTTTAATCGCTTGTGAGAATAAGGTAGGTAAGCCTAGATTCCCTTGTAGGAACACTAATCTGTTTTTAGGCACTGAATTAAGGAAGAAACCCATTAAAAAGCTAAGCAATGAGCATCCAAATGCCTGTTGATGATAGGGGTTGAGGACGTATGGATTTATTAGTGGAATACCTGTGAAGCGAATACATGAATTTGTAGTTAACTACAGACTTTAACCTTTTAACTTCTGTAGCTTTTAACTCATGTGCCTTGTTTTTTCTTACCATTTGTTCTGCTTCATCTCAAACAGGATTACAGGCTCTCAATTTGCAGCAAAATATGCTATGCAATAGGAGGTGCCCCAAATAAAGTGGCAGGGAGTGCTGCTGCTTTCTTCCTCCAGATCTACCTGCTAGATATAGCCCACGTAAGTAGTACAAGAAACCTTGATATATTGTAGACTTACCTCAGTTCTGATGTTGTCAACAATGTTGCTGGAATGATAAAAGGTGAACTAGCTATTAAGGCTTTTAAATTGTTTTTGTATTTTTGCCTCTAGCTGTTCAGCATCCTGGAAACTGCATAAACTTGTAGAGAAATACATTTCTTTTTCTCTTTTTCACTAATTTCCTTTCTGTCATGAACTGGCCATTACTTTCTTTTAGTTTGGGATCATTAGTAGAGCTTTAGGCACAACAGAGCTCACACACTTGCAAACATGAGAATAAGCAGTTCTCTTTGTCAAGAGTCAGTGTAATATATGAGACATCCGAAACATTAACAGCATCATGTTGAGGTTGTGAAGTTTTGCAAATTTGATTTAGTTAAAAATCACTGCAGTTGCATCCAGTAGCCAACATAATTTCACATAAATTTCTTTTGGTATGTCTAAGATAATTTCTTTGCAAAGAAAGCTGAGTTATCTTTCCTGGAGGTTCTTGGAGTTTGTGGCTTTCTTGTGCAGAAGCAGACCTGGTAAAACAAAGCAGTAGGAGTCATCCCATTCATCTGACTTTCAGCTGCTCCAGCTAGATTTCAGGATAGAAGAGAAAGAAAATCAATCCATAAGCATTTTTTACTGTTTTGGATTGTCGTGTATGTCTGCATTATAACTATATGAACAATATATATTTATTGTTTAATAAATAACTTTTTAATTTATTATTTATTAAACAATAACATAGGATAGAAAAAAGGATTCTGGGGACATGAGACCAACTTGCAGGGACAGTGAGAACAGCTGTAGCTGAAACTACATGAGTGGCTTTCAGCACTGATGACACTATTTACTGTAAAGAATGAGAGGTTCTGGATCAGATATTGTTATCCATTTTGCTGTTTAAGATGTAGAAAGACAGGATATTGTGACTTGGGGAGCGGAGGTGTCCAAAAGATTTGCTTTATGGTTTTCCTATAAAAGTCTGATATCAGAAGCTGAGGTGTGACTTACTTGATAAAAATGGCAACGCTTCCACCCCTGGAAGTGTCCAAGGCCAGGTCAGATGGGGCTTTGAGCAATCTGATCTACCAGAAGGTGTCCCTGCCCATGGCAGGGGGGTTGGAAAAGGTGGATGAGATGAACCTCAGTAAACTGCTGTGGGACACAGCCCAGTGCTCATCCCGGTGCTGTCCTACACTGCAGCAATAGGATGCTCAGATGGGCACTGTCATTTACCTGCTGGAGGCTACCGTTCCCAATCCTTCCTTATTCATAAGCTTTCCAGTGCAGAGTGTGCATATTGGATCTGGTGGTGTCAGGAAGTTTGGCTGCCCCTACAATGTCAGCTAGTTTAGGCTCAAATTTAACAGGTGTGATTACAAAAGCACATAGCACCTGCCTTTTATAAAGGCCATGCAGGACATTCAGAGATTATTGCTTTCTTCTTTCACCTCTGAGGGAATACCTACAGCAAATCCTGCACACAGGGACCTGCACTAGCTGGAAGCTCTGTGGTGCTGCCTAGGAGGCAGTAAGCTTCATGGAAAAGCAGGAGATTCTAGGTCAAGCTTGGTGTTCTATCAGCGACATTCACCAGGCTTCCTGCTGCGTCAGAGTACTGATAGCATGAAGAAGCATATAGATGAAGAGGGTTTGTCTGTCACTGTTTAAGATGCATAGGATGTTTCAGCAGTCTCTCTGATTAGTTGATTTGAGGGACATTCATATTTATATAGTTCTCAATGACACTTTTCAGGCCTGTAGTTTCAGTGGCACAAACTGAATGCTTGGAAGAGAACCCACCCTTTTAACTATCGTATGGTATGAGTTCCTAAGCTGTCTACAGATATATAGGAAAAATAACTACATTGCCTGGGATAAACTCTGTTTCTATATAGCCACAAGTATGATCCTCCTGGGTTAACTTCAGAGGTTTTTCTACTTGGCCATTTTATTCTTACGTAACCTGTGAACATTTTTCAAGTGAGATTTGCTGGACATGTGCTGGCAACTTAGACTTGAACAGATGTGCCTTATGCAGTTTGGTTGTCACAGTTCATTTCTAAGAGGATAAAGTCTGCTGTGCTACCACCTCTGCCACAGCCACATGCCATCAGTTGGCAGCCTTGTTGGTAATCTCAGGAGATGGAAAAACATGTATGCATGTGAATAGCTCCCTCTGATTTTGTTTAGATTAGGTCAAGATAAACACATGGGGAAATCAGGCTGTGTGGAGAACAAGGTGAGGGGATAATGACAGAGGGACTCTGACAGGTTTCTTGACTTAAACTAGGACTTTAGTCTACTATTTGACTATCTGACTCATTTTCCTTGTTCTAAACCCATTCATAATCTGTCCTTCCTTGCACTTTTCCCTTCTAATCCCTTCTTGCATGGTGCCTGTCCTAATGTCTTACTTGCTTGCTATGGATAATCAATAGTAATTTGTATGACAGCAGCAGACTGTTTTGTAAATGAACTCTCATTATTCTTTAAAACACTTCTGTTTTTTTCTGGAAAGTTGCTTTATGCTGTTTTATTGTGTTGTGAAGCAATGGCTATTGTTTACAGTATTCTATCTGTACTTTCAGATAACTCCATTTCATGCCTCTTTGGTGCTGTTCATTGGCAAAGCCTCAGGTGCAGTTACTGATCCTGTTGCTGGCTTTTTTATTAGCAAAAGTAGATGGACAAAAATTGGACGGCTTATGCCTTGGTAAGCATCAATGTGTACATATATTTGCATATATATAGGAATATTGTGTGAGTGTTGTGATCATGCAGCCACCTCATTGAATTGGATTCATTTTTCTTTGCCTGTTTCCCAGACAACAGTGATTGTATTCATGCTACCTATATAAAATCAAGAAGAAAAATTGTCATGTCATATATTTCCTTTTAACTTTGTCACCCATGAAAACACAGAACAGATTTTCTACCACACAAACAAGTAAAGCCAAGACACCATATTGTTAACAAAACCGGAAGCTCAGATCTAAAACTTTCTTGAATCTGTAGTTGAATTTTCATCTTTGTATAGATTCCTTTAGTTTGGCTTCACTCCTCCACAAAGTTGGAACTTGTTTTCACTTGTGTCCTAGTGCACCTTCACTTCTCACATCAGCCTTCCAGGGGCTCTGTTAACTTTAATTCTCCAGGCCCTCCAGTTCAGTAAAGGATGTGTGGAACAGATGTGACATCCAGGTGTTGAAAGGCCCAGCAACCAGCACTGCCCTGGCACTCTCTGTGTGCTTCCTTACAGCACTCATTCTGGTCCTGCTTCTCTAACACCCCTGCAATCAAAATACTTAATTAACAAATCTCCATGACTTTTATAATGAATGAGATGTAAGATTTTGGTCAGCATTTCTGAAGAGACAGTGTGATATTTCACTGTGATGTACTTAATCCCCTGTGTGCACTCTGGCTAGTACACTTGTACATGTCCTGCCCATGTGCTACAGGGAGAGGTTAGAAGAATGAACGTTACTCGTGTAGGAAGGAGATTGACAGGTGTGAAGCAAGAAGATTTGAAAGGGTTGGTCCATGTTAGAGGAACCCAAGCTCGTCTGTGCCATAGGGTATTTGTTTATTGGGGTTTTTATATTTTGGAAGTCAAGGGGAGACTTGAGTAGTTTGTGAAATAGAGCAGTGATGAAAGACTCCCTATCTCAAGCATTGTAAGGATGTATTGTAAGATATCTTGAATTAATACAACCCACACACTTGATTGACAACAGAAATCTAAGAGTAAATGTGGTATGCTGAGCAAAGAAGTTGAATTTCCATGGAAAATAAGCCCAGTTTTTTAGATAGTGTTACTCTTGCTGTCATGTGGTTTTATGGCTATAGAAAGTTGTCTGTGGGCACCTTATATCTGACAAAGAATAGAAGGCAAGTACATGCTGGAGGAAGGCTGAGAGAT
>NW_009916356.1:13470-38628 GCF_000696875.1 Nestor notabilis | reverse complement strand
TCTTGGCATCAGCAGGAACAGGGCCTTCAAGTCAAAGATAAGCTTTCTGTGAAGAGCCACATGGGAAAGGAGGAGCTTGCTTTTGTTTCTCTTTTCAGGATTTGGTTTGTGGCCAAGTAAATGAAGTGCTTTTTAATGCTCTCTGACTTAACTGGGTAACAGAGTTATTAAAAAAGAATGACATTTTTATACCAATGCCATTAGATGTATTCTGATGCCTTTTCTTGTTTGTTGGTTCAGGGGATTTTTAGTTCTCTGAAAATACTGCAGATATATGTGTTTATTGGTAGTGTTAAATCGATGTTAGAATAACTCCATCCTAATAGAAGCACGAAAACCTGAGATCAGGCCTTTGCACTGTAAACCAACAACTGTACAATTAGCACTTCTTACAGGAAAGGTGCTTATCTAACCCAGCCTTTAATATGCGTTCATCAAACAGCATAAAAATCCTTTCTTTCCAGAAGGATTTTGTCTGGGTCTTTTTGGCAATGGTAATTCTTTTCATGGGATTTTGTTCCTGCACTTTGGAGGTCAGACCATATTTATTCAAAGCAAAAAATAGTCTTCTGTTAGCTTAACAGTACTTCAGTATTTTGAAATTCTTCTGACTTTTTATGAATCTAGAGTGAAGCAATGGAATTGGCTCAGTCAGAAGGGCTTGCCAGCAAAGCAAGAACATTAGTAAGGAAGGTGAATGTTTAACTATAGCTTAATACTCTGCTCAATATAGAAAGAATTCATCAATCACTATTGATCTCTATAATGTGATCATTTAAAAGGCATAAGCAGACATTGACTTGAAATACCCAAACCTGGTCAAGTATTTTGTCAAAGGAGGTAATAGTAGACAATCAGATAATCAGCAACTTCAGCAAGGCTCTGAAAACTCACTGACATTAATAAGAAAAGGAAAATGTGCAAAAAGGATGAAGGGGAGGGGGGGAATACAAAAAGGGTTATTGCTGAAAAGTTGCAAGAAAAACTCATTGAAAATATTTTACTGTGGTGACTCTGTCTGGATACCAGTCAGGAAGAGCTCACACGGAGAGGAAGATGGATTCCTAGAGATGTGTTAGGATTTTACCCATGTTTGTTTTCCATTGCTGACCAGCTGTATATGAACTGTGTCCTGGGGAATGGAGGGAGAATACAGGAGAATGCCAGAACCTGTCACTTTTCTTGTAAATCCTCAGCTCCTAGTGATGCTGTCTATCCCAAAGAGCACTGTGGGAAAGCCATTGTTTTACTAAACTATTTACCCACATTACTCTTTTGTATTCCAGGTTTTCAGTTCACGATTGCAAAATAATCAGCTGACCCCCAATGTCAGTAGTGCTGTTGTGAAGGGATTAATCTGTTTTCTCTCTTATGTGTTTGGACATTTTTTAATAGGGATCTTGGTCATCTAATTACATTGTCTGATTTAAAAGAATACAGGAAAGCCCTGATACTGCTGCAGTTCAGACTTTTAGGATATAGCAGCATCAGATCACTTCATAGAATGATAGAATGGTCAGAGCTGGAAGGAACCTTACAGCTCATCTAGTTCCACCCTCCTGCCATGGGCAGGGACACCTTCCACTAGAGCAGGTTGCTCAAAGCCCCTCTGTCCAACCTGGCCTTGAACACTGCCAGGGATGGGGCAGCCACAGCTTCTCTGGGCAACCTGTGCCAGGGTCTCAGCACCCTCCCAGGGAAGAACTTCTTCCTAATTACTAATCTAAATCTTCCCTCTTTTGGTTTAAAACCATTCCCCCTTGTCCTCTGAAGTCCTTATCATGTCCTTCCATATCATGGAGTTTGACAAATGGTGTTTGCCTGAAATTAGTTTTAGACTAATGTAATTAATTGCTGGTTAATGGCAATGTCTGGAATTTAATTTTCTATGTTTCTTTTCTTTTTTTTTTTTTTTAAGCCACCTTCCTCACCAGAAGATAATCCTTTTTTGTTTGAAGTGATTACAAGTTTTGCTGTTGAGTTAAATAGAGCAAATTATCATATACTCAGGTAGATACAGACTGTAGGAACTTTTGCAGTGGGCTGTTCATTATCTTTTATGCTGTTTTCAGCATTTTTAAGTCTATTGACATGTTTGCACTTGCCTGAAGTAGCAATGAAGAGGCTAAGTTGACAGAAAAACTGAAGGCATTAAAATTGCAAGAGGGAATACTTGGTAATAAGTAGGCTTATGTAAAAATTCCTGAAGTATGAAAAGATGTGACAATAGAACTTAGTTTTCAATGGTTCTTTCCAATAAATGTATAGTCTGAGATATGTGCTGAGGAATGGTAATACACTTATGCTATTCCATGTTCTGAGTGCAATATTAAGTATAGCTCTTCTCCATCACATTAGCTGGTGGGTTTTTTCCATTTTATGGAAGTAGTTGTATAATTTTATATTAATTTATGTATTTATGGCACACTAATGTTTAATACTTTAAATCATGTCATTATCATAGTTAGAAAAACTTCATGAAAAAAATTGTATTATATTGATTATTAGCAGCAAAATTTAACAAGTTTTTTCTATCATCATGTTGAGATTGTTGATGTTTGTTGATCTTATTTTCAGGATGCTGGCATGTACACCCTTCACAGTAATGTCTTACTTTTTTATGTGGTACCTGCCTCCTTTTGTATCAGGAAGAGTTGTATGGTACTTGACTTTCTACTGCCTTTTCGAAGCACTGACCACAGTAAGTAGATTACAGGCCATGATGTTCTCAGCAGCAACTTACTTGTTTTCTGTCTATGTTAATGCATTCAGATTTAGTAAATTGAAATTTAGAAAAACTTCACAGTTGATGTCAACTTCCAGTGAGTTTAAGGGAAAGGCAGATGTCTCTGCTGGTTGGTGGTCTCTGCCAATGCTTTTTTTTGCATATGACTTCCTAACTCAGAGAGATTACTTTCAGTCACTTTCATTGGCAGTGCCCTAGATACTCAACTCGTTGTATAGATCCACAGAGAAACTCAGATTTTTGATTCCTGATTCCAGTAAGATATAGAACTTCCCATAACTTCAATTTTCAGGAGAGGATTAGGAGACTGAATATGTTTGTGGCTCTAGTTCTGAGTGTTTTGCGTCAAGCTAGAAGGCAATGGAAAGTCAGGGTAGGAAGGCTGAAATAGTACTGATAGTGTGGTCATCATGATATTTCTGTCTGGGTAGAAGACTTTGAGCACATGATTCTTTTTTAATACAGCCCAGAACTTGCAATATTTATGCAGAAGCCATCATTTCAGTGCATCCCAAAGAACTTCTCTGACACATTCCATAGTGTACTTGTAAGGGTTGCATCTGTCTGTTTTGTCTTGTAGCCAGTATCAAGGTGAAACAAGGTCCTTTCTGTGCAAAGCAGTATCACACAGCAGATGAGGACTTGAAGTGCTACAGCTGCATTGCAATTTATCAGGGTGTATCCTGGCTGATGGAATTTCACTGGATCACATCTTGGAAAAGTGGTTCCCAGACATTTATTTCTTGTTTGACTTTGGCTTTTCTCCTCTTTATGTGTCTGTTGGACCTGGGAATTCTGTATTCCTGTATTAAGCTGAAATGTTTCCCTAGGTCCTTTGTTTTCTCCGTAGAAAGATGGTGCAGAATACATCCATAATTGCTTAAAATAATTTTCTTCCCTCTCTCTTTTTGAAGGAAAACCACAGGTTTTCCATGTCAGAGCTTTGAAAATGTGTACACTTGCAATGTTTGATGGAGGTGAACAGAAATGCATTTTGTATGAACAGAGTAGGATGAGGATTACAAACATTAGTTAGTTTGCCTACAGATCTCTGTGGTGTTTCCACCACTTGAACTTGACTGTTCAAGCAGATTCATGTCACGCTTCCACTTCACAGTAGTCTGAGAGCTTGGCCTGTATGTTCCAAGATTTTAGAAGTGATTTTCATTTAAGTTCAACTCTATGAGGACAGGGTCCCACTCACATCATGACCATCCAAAAATAAGGTCAAGCCTTTAATCTTCAGTAGTTATTTTCAGTGAAGTACTAATGGAGATAAGGCTTCTCCTGCAATAAAAGTGGGGCTCATTTACCCAGCATTGAAATAAATATTGCCAGTGCCTTGTTTCCACCCAGATTTTACAGCAAGGTATCAATGGCATACTAGATACAGTGCTGTAAAAACAAACAAGCAACACTCCTACCTTTTTGTCAGTGCATGCACACAGCAACTGGGAGTTTCTACCTATTCTTTAATTAAGGAGTGAGTGGCAAAATGGTGCTGAAAAGAAAGTAGTTTTCACAGTTATCCCCTGGAATTCCATAGTGAGACAGATATTTGAAATACTTTGCTGATTCAAGTCTTCTGTCTTGAATAAAGTGGAAAATTGTGTTGTCTTCATTATGGCTTTGCTTCCTGATATTTAGCTCTAGCTAGGAACATGATAATTTCCTAGCACAAAGAAGACTAGATGTTTTATAGCCTAGCTATGAAGGAGACTTTCCCAAGGAAGCTGAAGGAGCACAGCATTAAGGTAAAGCCTGTTAGTAATTTATTATTTACTATTTGTGTTATGAAAGATACTTTTTCCCTTTCATATACTTTACAAATCAGAAAGAAAAGAGAACGCTAAAAAGTACAGCGTTCTTAATATGTGAATTCCAAGGTGGCATTAAACAATTTTCCTGGATATAAAAGGAATACAGCATCTACCCTGACATTTCCTAAGTGATGTTCTTTCTTTACATAGCTATTCCAAGTACCGTACTCTGCCCTCACCATGTTTCTCAGCACAGACCAGAAGGAGAGAGATTCTGCAACAGCGTACCGTGAGTGTGGTCTGGGCTTTATCATGTGGATTAGGGCTGAAATTTATTTCAAATCATTCTTTATCTATAGGAAGTTCCTAATGGTTTGTGTCCCTAAACTGTTTTTTTTATGAGATGTTTAGTATCTGATGAAAACTGTTTTGCCTTGTAAATGCTTAATTTTTCTAGCTAAATAGGCAACATTATTTTTAAGTTGTCTGATTGGCTACAAACTCTTTCTGGTTTATTGCTAGCCAGGCAAAACAATAAAAATCAGACTTACCCAAGCCAGGGTAAGGAATAATGATTTAATTTAAAGGTGATTTTTAGGGGAAAAATCAAAGTGCTGGTCTTCTTTAACATGGTCTAGTGTGAGGCGTCCCTACCCATGGCAGGGGGTTAGAACTAGATGATCTTAAGGTCCTTTCCAACCCAAACCATTCTATGATTCAATTAAGGAAAGTCTAAAACTAATTTTAAGGTTTTTTGTTTGTTCGTTTGTTTTTTTCCTGTTCAGATTTCTTTAGGTTTATGTGTTTTATGGTATAAATTCAAATCCCAAACCTATTTTCTCTGATAAAATTTCTAGAACTCATAGAACCAACACAATTAGCTTCATCAGAAAAGGAGAGTAATTTTGTATGCATGTTCACACCAACTGAAATCTCTCTTTTCAGTTCATTTGTGTTTATTTAATTCTAATTTAAACTAGGTAGTTTAAGAACAGATCTTGCTGTGATATAACTAGTACTCTGTATTCATTAAATGAATGAGGGCTTCCAGACCATATCTCTGGCTCTTCAACAATCAAAACCAGACAGTTTTTGTTTCGAATCAAATTGATCAGACCAAAAAAGTGCAATAAAAGTATTTTCAAGGTTTCCTGTATAGATCATAAATTGAACATAAGAACAGTTTCTTCTCATCCTGGTCTCTCTGTTCTCACACCTTATTTCCTTTGTAACTGCTGTCTCTCGTGGCCACCAACATTAAGCAAGGTAAAGAGAAAAGAGTCAAATACCACATTAAATACTTTTTTATGTTTTAACTTGTCCTTCAGTGTTGCTTTAGAGTAACTGTTGTATCAGTTTTCTTGTCCTGGCAAGACCCCTTTTCTCTTCCATTAGTCCTAACCCTCAGCTACTTGCTTGAGTATGTTGAAAACTAGACCATAGAGGCACAATGAAATGGCCAGAAGTGCCAAAAAAGTAATGTCAGAAATTCTAGATACAGCTTCCCCTGAGCAACCCAATCCCTTTCCAGCACATGGAACAGTTGCAATTTGCATTATCATCAACAATCTCAAGAGAAAGTCTGGGCTAGCAGTCACAGGACAGGACTGAACAGTGGGAGATTCCAGTTGTGTTATATTCTTTGGCACTGACTGTATTCTGAGTCATCTGGACTAAACTCTAACTAAATCCATGTACCTAGTGTTTTCTATTGTCTGGTTTTATGTCTTCAGAGGCTGTGATCCAAATAAATGTACTTTCCTATGTGCTAGTCCCATGCAAGGCTTCACGGGCACATGAAATTTGTGCTCATAAAAGCTGTTGAACTCCATGGCTGAGAGGTTACACATTTATAGTGTCATACTATCGTTCAGAAAGGCTTTAACTTTTGAGAGTACAGCTGTTCTCCTAAGCCAAGTTAGGGTGATTAAATGAACCATGGTTTTGACTTCCCAAATGTTGATATTTTTGTATATTTTGAAATTATGTTTGTTTGGAGCAAGTTTTCTTGCAATGGCAATGATTACAT
Source organism: Nestor notabilis (assembly GCF_000696875.1). Taxonomy (NCBI): domain Eukaryota; kingdom Metazoa; phylum Chordata; class Aves; order Psittaciformes; family Psittacidae; genus Nestor; species Nestor notabilis. The sequence continues at coordinate 32,093 of NW_009916356.1, read as the reverse complement.
AAGAATATCTCCACCCGCCCCCCCCCCCCCCTCCAATTTTTAAGCAAGTGTTTTACTTAAATACTTTTGCCTCTCTCTGGGTTTCATAGAGAATTCTTCTTGTTGATAGACTTTCTTGGATGCAGTCAGTCGTTCAGGCATTTCTTCAATGCTTTAAAGAAAACCAGCTGTGTACTATGAAGTGTGCTTTAAAAAAAAAGGTTGGGATCAGAGGCTCCATTACCCTCTGCTGGAGACAAGCAGAACTGCTCATCACCAATTTTGTCCTGCTTCTCACTGTGAACACAGTGTAGAAATACTGGATTCCTAAGGTGATTTACCAGAAGTCCTACTTACTTTCTGGACAAGATATAACCTACTTCAAGGTACAATGTGCTTTCTGAAATATCAGCTTTCTTGGCTGAAGTGGAAAGTAATAAATTCTAAATTCTGAGCACACGAGAACTTTTGAATATGCATGTTTCTCAGCTCTTGCTACTTCTTAGAAAATAAGGTTTCATAATAGTTGTACTTCTGTTGCCTCTAATGATGCTTCTGAGTTTTATTCTATTCAAGTGCATGGTAAAATGCAGATGTAGAGCCCTAGATGAGGGTTATATATGTGTAGGTTGTGTTTTGAATGAAAGGTGTCAGTCGGGTGCATTACATTTGCACTGAGTAGTCAACAGTTTGGAAGCTCTGTAAGGCCCAACCGAGACTAGTTTATATCCAACACTTCAGATCAGGTTGAGGGCAGGATTTCCACCAAACATTTTCTATTTGGGAGTGTACTAGCAATGGTTTAAACGATCCAGGTCTCCTAGGCACCCTCTCTTTCCTTTTCCTTACTTGATCTTCCATAGCTACATACAGCCCTTGTTACTGCACTGTCTGAACACCTCACAGTCCGTGTCCATTGCCCTCCCATTAGCTGGAGAAGTATTTTTATTCCTTCACAGGGATACCCAAAAAGGAATGTGTCCAAGGTCACCAAGGAAGCCTGTTATAGAGCAGGGAACTTGAATAAACCTGAATCTAGGGAGCTTTTGAAACTTCTGTCACATCCCAGGGAGAGTATGATAACTGCCAGGACACAACCCACTATGGAAGTGGCCCTTCACAATCCCTCATGGTGCTTCTGAGAAAGGAATGTGGGACCTCCTAGGGACACTGAGAGAGAATAAGTAGAAAAAAGCCTGATGTTTAGGTCAATTAGAAGAACATTCCCTCATAATCAGGGAGTCTCAGTTCCTATTCCTAATCTGTTACTGTATTCAACTCCATGTATCTTTAAGCAAAATGTGTAAATGGTGCCTGGAGACAGAACAGGAATTTGGTTTATCTCCCTGCCATGGGGATACTGGGTATGGCCACATTGTGTGGAAACAGGAGTGGTAGGCTTGAAATCCCTCAGGATGAGGCGGGTCTAGAACCCAAATTACTTGCTGCTTTTCTGCAACAGAGCTCTAACAGCTAGCCACTTTGTTGACTAATTTTTGAGTACATGAAGCATGAGCTGAACGCCCATGGTCAGATCTTTGCTTTCCCAGATTGAGACTTTGGGTGGTTTTTTAGATGATCGCTCATTCTTACGGTGCTTGGAGTGGTAGTGGTCTGAATAATTCTGTGAGGCTGAGGTAGCTAGTTCTACCTGACTCTGGCCTTAGACAGTTAAGAGCAGCATCTACTGTTTCCAGGAGCTTTGCAGCTGTATTATTTCCAACATAAGCCTGAGGTAAGCACCATTTTGGTACTTACCGAAGAGAGCCTGTAGGTCTGATCAGATAAGTGGCTTGAAAAATGTTTCACAAGTTACCGTCAGCTTCTAGTCCTGCTTTGGAAGAGTGGCATTCAACATTTAAACTGTAGTTCTGCTCTGGTCCTCGAGATGAAAGGTTCCTTTGTTATCCCCTTGTGGTTCTTAATCTCAGCTGCATCCGTCATGCAGCTTGAATAAAAGCAGGTCTTCCATGCAGGCTTCTAAAAGCTGATCAGAAAATAGATTACAAAATTCTTTTTCCTTGAAACGGCTCTATTACTGACCATCTTCTATTCTGCTGTTCTTGGTATTGCATTTTCTGTTTTCCTGTAAAAGAAAATGGTTTCATGAGGTTTCTTTTCAGTGAGACAAATGAGCAAGCTTGCAGACTGTGGAGGAAACAAGTTCTAATGGTTAGTTCACATTTGTGTTTACTTCTTTAGGAATGACCATGGAAGTGCTTGGGACCTTGATTGGTGCTGCACTTCAGGGGCAGATTGTGGCCAGTGCTCATGTCTCTCATCACTGCACTGTGAATCCCCCAGTAAACACAACTGACTCCTGGCATGACACTCCCAGCTTTCCAGACCCCTCAGATCCCCTGTCTCATCAAGTAAGTATCTATGGGAGCATGCTAAAATCTCTAACGGAGAGGGGTGGTGGTATTTCTGTAATACCATATCATATCACCCAGCCTGGTGAAAATAAACATGGCTTCCTTGAAATCAGTAATGCTGGAGCTGAGACAAGGACCTTGTTGTGAACAAGACTTCCCATCTGTTGTCTCTGCAACCACTTTTCTGTGGTGGCAGCAGATTTACACTGATGAGCTTTGCTGAAGACACCAAAATGTAAAGTAGCTAGGAGGTACACGGCCATCCTCAGTTTTCACTGGGGCTGATTAACAGTTTATAATAGAAGCTTAGTAAGAAAAGTTTACTTTACCCTGCCAGGAATGCTGGATCCTGGGGTCCGCAGCACAAGAAGGACATGTGCCTGTTAGAGCAGATCTCGAGGAGGGCCACAAAAATGGTCAGAGAGTGGGAGTACCTCTCCTGTGAAGAACAGCTGAGAGAGTTGGGGTTGTTCAGCCTGGAGAAGACTCGACTCTGGGGACACTATTGTGACCTTTCAATATCTAAAGGGGACTTACAAGAAAAATGTAAAAAGACTTTTTATGAAGGCCTGTAGTGACAGGACAAAGGGCAGAGGTTTTAAACTGAAAGAGGGGAGCTTTAGATTAGAATTAGGAAGAAATTTTTCCCTATGAGAGTGGTGAGGCACTGGCACAGGGTGCCAGAGAAGCTGTGGCTGCCCCATCCCAGCAGTGTTCAAGGCCAGGTTGGACACAGGGGCTTGGAGCAACCTGCTCTAGTGGAAGGTGTCCCTGCCCATGGCAGGGGTTTTGGAACTAGGTGAACTTTAAAAGTCCATTCCAACCCAAATAATTCTATGACTCTGTGAAAAAAATGGTGGCTATAGCAGGATTTTTCAGTTAAGCAACAGTGCTTTTCAAAGGAGTTATTACTGGGGATCTCCTGTAAAGATTAATGGCTGTTATGTGAACGAAACTGGAAGTCCTACTTGGATTCTGTATTCTTGCGAAGGTACAAAGCACTGTTGAAAGTAAATGGTTGCTAACAGGCAATTAGTGGGAGCAGGGCTCAGTGTTTAACACATGGAATGAACCTAAAGAACCATGCTTGTTTATTTCATTTTCCACAGCAGATTTTTCCTGTAATCCTGCACAAGTAATTTAATCTCTTCATGCTTCAATTTGCTATTTTTTGAGAAACAGAGAAGGTTTTTTATCTATGAGGAAATCCTAAAAGCTGATCCAAATTTCGGTGAACATAATTTGATAATCTTCCATTGTTTCCGGTGATCTTGAAACAGGACCTGAATCAGTTACCTTGTGTAGTGGTTTGGGTTTTTTCTGTGTCACTTGTGAAAACATCAGTTCATTAGTTCCATTTTACCAATTGCTAGGTTCAGTGGTTTTATATTTTCATCTATTTCTCTGTCAGTGCATATGTATATGTGATATATATAGTAATATATAAGACTCCCATGAAGAAGATTCCTTGACCTGAGTCTAACCTCATGTGCGTGCTGCAAACCAAGATGTACATATTCATGCTCTGCTTATTGTAGCTGAGTATCTCCTATTACCACTCTTCGACAGCAGTAAACAAGATTTCTGAATATGCTTGAGTATTTCACAAAGTAGCTGGGGTAACAAGCATGCAAATAACTATATTCTCAGAACATTGACATGAAAGTGGGATTTATAAAATTTATTAGAGCCTGAAAGAAGTTTTCTTACTATCCTATTATACATAATACAGGAACTGTACTAATTATGTTTGCATCAGCACTGGGGCCTTCCCCACCTAGCACGAAGATACAGACTGCAGTCCGTGTAACTGGATCAGCTGGTTTTTAGTAAAAATCAGAATCACTCCACTGATGCTGCACGTTTTTCATAGACCTCTGTTTGTGTCTGCAGCTAGTCTCACAGCTTCTTTTTAGTTTTGCAAGAAATCTATACTTATGTGCCTTGGATTTATCCTAAAGTATGTGTTGTTTTTAAATGTCCTGCAGAAGTGAACATTTTTCAGAGAGGTAGAACACAGGCTTTCTGTAGAGAGGCATTTCTTCATTTGCAGATGGCTCACCAGAAAGAGGCTGAGATTTTTGTAATGGCTTGTCATTCTTCTGTCACAATTTCAAATACGCCTTTTTTCTTTTCAAAGGCAAAAGTTTATTTGATTGCAGCAGGGGTCATAGGAAGTGTGTATCTTCTTGGAATTATCATTCTTTTTCTTGGAGTAAAGGAAAAAGATGGTAAGATATATTTAAATTTGCCTAGATTTAATAATAATTATTTCACATTCATCTCCAGAAAAGATTGTTATTTCATGTATTTTGCTTCTCTCAGATCCTTACGCCTTAAATTCAGACAGAGCAATTCCTTTTTGTAAGGGGCTTGGACTCACCATGAAGCATGGTCCATACATGAAGCTTACAGCTTCATTTCTTCTCATCTCGACAGCAGTTCAGGTAACTTCAGACTCTCTTAAGTCTGTGTGTTGGCCTCATTCCAGTCTCAGCATGGGAGAGTCTGCAGCAGCTGAAATGCAAATAACCTTTGGCTGTTGTCTGGAGGTGCTGATCTGGGGGGTGGTGCCTTTCCTTGCAAATCAGTCAGGAACCAGAGTCCTTTTTTCTGGTGCCTGGGGTCCTGTGCATCTGGAGATGGTCCTTTCAAAGGAGAAGCAAAGCCAAAGTCCTGACCATTGAAAGATGGCTTGCTTTTTTTTTGCCTTTTTTTTTTCCCCTCCATAAAAGGTGAGGAACTAGTCCTAGTGACCGAGATTGGGTCATTATACGTTATCCATCCAGTCTCCTGTGGTTTCAGTTGCTTAAAGAATGCTTTTTCTTTTCTCTCTGTTCTTCTCTATAGTGTGAGCCCCTTTAAACCATTGCCCCTTTCCTTTGTATAGGTGGCTGTTCTCAGATAGTGGCTGAACTGGTTCTTATGGAGTCTTTATGGTAGAAAGCAGTAGGTCAGAGTAAGATAAGATGATGTTCAGAGGCAGGAGGTCTTACCTGGCTCAGGGCTAGATAGAGTTAATTTTCAAATGAGGACCTGCAGTTGAACATGGCTCTTGCAAAAAGAGGTAATACATCTTCCCATAGAGAGAAGCAGTAGAAAAACTTAGAGCCACTAAGAAACCCTTATTCCCCACAGCCCAGCAGTCTTTTTGAAGCTTCATTTTTGATCTATGTTAAAAACAGGAAATACGTTGTTTTATTGTGAATCTGTACATATCAGTTGAAGTTGGCTTTATCTTGAAACACAAATGTATTTTTGTCAACAGATTCTTAGTCACATGAGCCATTGATCGAGTGAGTATCAGGACAGAGGACGAGAACAGGGCATATAAGAGAGCAATCCTGGTGGATTTGTAAATTCCTCGGAAGGGCTGTTTAAAAGTCTGTTTCCCCAAAAAGCATGGAAGTTTCAGGCTGGCCTGGATACGGACACAGTTAGTAGGCTGCATATCCTTTGCAGCATCTGTCAGTCGTTGCTGGAAGGCCCTAGGGTAAGAAACAATAGCAGAAGCATTTCTGCTTATATCTGGGAGCTGCAGGCATAGCAAGCAACAGCCAGAGATAGAGAGAAGATAAAAGATCACTTATGGTCCAGATCCTTCCAGCTTCCACTCAGTAAGGATACAGTGTACATTTGGTTGTTGGTAGCCAATTACTTGTTGAAAATACATAGAGAAGGAAAGATCTTCTGGCCATCCATATCTCTTCATTTTTCTTTTTGAACAAACTGAAGGGAAGGTGTGAGGGGAGGTAGAAGCTGGAAGCTCTATTGCTCCAGTTCAGCCATTGTTTTTCAAGGGAGGGCACTGACTTTGTGGAATTCAGTTAGTGGATTACTGGTGATCAAAGGAATAGGCAGGTAAAGATGCATTAGCCACTATCCCAGAGTGTGATATTCTACATCCGAAATGAAGGCAGTGTAAACTAGGTCACAAATGAGGGAAGGCTTTGGTGGCGATGGAGAAGGGATATAACTTTTATCCTAATTTGTATGTAGATGACTGGCCACTTTTAATCTACAAGTGCACAAAGGAGCAAGAGTTGATCATACTGCTATGGCATGAGTATTAAATCCTGCTCAGGCACTCCCCTTCTGCAGAGTTGCTGGGGCTGAGCCTGAACTGTATTCTGATGTTCAGAACCCTTTTGAGTTCTAAAGAAGCGTGGTGGCAGTGACTTCATCTGTCATAACACAGAGCAGCTAGATCTTCCATCCAATGAGTATTCAAATGGGAGATACCTAACCCAAAGCTACACTCCATAGCCAAGGCCATATACAAACCCAGCAGTTAGCTGCTTTACTACAGGAAGCTGGCATGAGCATAATTCCAGCTGAAGAGTAACTTGTTTCAAAGTCAGAGCTCCTGGTGAAAGATGCTGTATTAGGTGCATGGTTTACCTCTTGCTTGCTACAACACAATTGGCATGTTACTCCAGTGATAGCAGGAGAGTTGTTGCTATTTTAAGTTGTTGCAAATGAGGGAAGAATGAGACTCCCAAATTCTACATTTAACAGGTAAGTCACCAACTATGGCTGGTATGGAGTGTGACATCATTTTTGTCCTTTTTAATTTTCCTGTCTTTTTTGGTGGTCACTAAATGTCTTCAACAGCTGGAGCAGAGCAACTTTGTCCTATTCTGCACTCACGCTGCTGATCTTCGCAATCACTTCCAGTATTTGGTGGTGACTATCTTGGTGAGTTCCACTTTTCTCTCCCGTATTTTTGTGTGGTAGCTGGTTCTCACTGGTTTCTGGCACAAAATAATGAAGACAAGAAGAGTTTTGTGTCTAGACAGAGCTGTTGAGAAGCTACACCATCTTTTGCATTGCCTGTTTGGAATAAAGCTGGTGTTCCCTGCTGTACTTCTATGAAGTTTATGCTTTGGAACTTTTAATTTATTCCTTGTTGCTTTTACCTGTCAGTCACTTTCTGCTCCTATAAAGGGCAAAAGCTGCTGCCAGAAAGGAGGTCTGGAATTTTAACTCCTTTTCCCTTTCCCCAGTCTGATATGCTGAAAATTAAACAACTTTACTTTGTGTATTCATACATATGAACCTGGGCTAGGCAGCTTGCAAGGATAAATATTTAAAATATCCAGAGATACAAAGATTCCTCTCCAGAGCAATTGGCAATGTGATAAAAAGGTTCTTTTTAGGGAAACTTTTTTTCTTGCAGATGTAGAATTCTGCTTGCTTAGGTGATACTTATAATTCAGTTACACACTGCTCTTGTATTGCATGATTTACGTTATGATTACGAGTGGTATTAGTTGAAAACTCACATTTTCATGCTTCTAGCCAAAGTCCATTTAACATAAGTATAACATTTAAAGTTGCATAATTACTGGGATGTGCATGTACTGCGATCTTGAAATATTCTGTAGAGAATTTGTCTACCATGTAGAATATGGCAGCAGTCATTTTCAGGGAAGCTGTTGCATGATTTCTGACCAGTTTGGCAAAATTGTAGAACCATGGTAGGGAAACTTCATTTCCATTTCTTTGTCATAGCCTCCCACCCTTTCTACCCCTTTTTGATTCTTCCTTCACATTGTAAGACAGATCTTTTCCAGTGACTAAAACCAAAATGTTGGAGAGCGAGGGATGACTGTTTGGCATCTTGAGGCTCTGCAAGTAGTGGACACCAAGCAGAGACACAAGAGACAGTAGAGTTAAAGTCAGTGAAGAGTGGAAGATGACTTAACAATGAGATGACATTTGAATTTAGTTAAATTATGACTGTCATTAGTGGCAATACTTCAGTGCATTGTTACTATGCTGCCTGTGGTTGCTAGTGCTACCAGGTGAGTATTAGAGTATATGAAATGGTAATGTTGACTGTAAGCAGCTATGTCTCTCAGAGGTTGTTCCTAAGAAGAAACATGTTGTATGGGATATGTACTGTAAGTATATCTTAAGAAAAGTGTATGTTGTGCTTCAACTTTCTTCCTGTATGATAACGTAGAGCTTAATTTACTTATCATTTGTGAGGTCCAGAGAATGAGGCAAAACACATTAGCACGAAATATGACTGTTTGAACTTTAATGACTGTGTCATATGTAGCTTTAACTGAGGTGGCTTACATTAGGAAAAGGAAATTTTAGGACACAGCCTTCTGATAACGTGATTGTGGAAAACCCTCTTAGGTTTTTTGTTTGTAATAATATATAATAGTGAATAAAAAACAACAACAACAAAAAAACAAACAAAGGATGAGGAGAAACAGGAACCTGCAAGTTCACCTTCCTTTCAGGCTGTAATGTATTAGACAAAAAGATGTCAGTGAGCTTTACAGCTGAAGACAACCACGGCAGTAAGCACCATGTAGATATGGTTTTTTGTCCACTGTAGGTATCAGCAGCTGTGAGCATTCCCTTCTGGCAGAAGACTCTGCAGCGATTTGGCAAGAAGTGTGCAGCATGTGGGATTTCGGTAAGCAAATCCCTTGAGAGAAAGATCTGCTTGTGCTCACTTCATTTGAAAACTGGAGCCACTTCAGGAGCTCTTTCAAGTGTTTATAACCTCAAGCTACATGAAATTTGCTCAGTTTCAGAGTTCTTTTTAAATCATTATACCAACTTCCAGACAGATTCCAAGTTTCCAAGAGAAACTTCTGAGAAATTGATTGATGCTGAAGGGAAGCTCCAGTTTATTTAAGAATCGTTGCAAGCTCTGCATTTATCTGCACTCAGAAGTGAACCCCAGTGAGGTTTTGTCAATCTGAGGCAACACAAATCTGAGTTTATAAGTTATCTGTTGTACAAAGCTTGTTTTGTCTTTGTGTATGGTGCTGAGTTGACCACATCTGTAGTTCAGTGTCAGAGGAGGAAACAAGGCTGTTACACAGCCTTCACCAGAAATATGAGAAGGCAGAGGTATCCACATCCCTCTGAACAGAGATGGACGTGGACAGTTATTAGTGAAGTAGAGAAACAGGTGACCTACCTGAGAAAAGAACCCCAGTTTAAGTATGACACAGCTCTGCAAATCCAGCTCAGTGAGCCTGACCTTATCTCTGATGGATTATTTTAAGTCCTTCACTTAGTGCGAACAGCAGCAATTTTCTGTCATCATCCTCAGTGAGTCATTGTGTAGGCCTGTTCCTCCCTATTTTTCCCCTGTTTACCTTCAGTTACTTATGAAAGAGAAAAGAAAAATTGTCTGCCTTGTGCACAACAAAGCATGAGGACTTGGAAAATCCAGCCTGAAGCTGTATGTCAAAATCTGAACAAAGCTGAAAAATTTAGGTCTGGTGACAATTATTGAATATAATTGAACAGTTATAATTTTTGAAATCAAGATCTGTGTGTTGGAATGACTTTCAAAGAATCAGAAGTAACTTTAAAACCCAAGTTCCAAATATGCTGAATTGTTATGTGTTTTGAAGTTTGCATCTGGTATCCAAGTCCCATCCTCATTTCTTTTTACCACTTAAGCAAAGACAATTGCCAAAAGCAGTACTGGACCACTGACTGGACCAGGGAATGCAGATTTCCTCCTTAGGAAATCTCCTCTGTCTAATTGGCTACAAAATAAGCTTTCTTCAACCAACTTGCCTCTGTAAATTTAGTTTAACATGACTGGAAAGCCTGTCAGCACCTCTGTAAACATGGTTTAACTTAATTTTACAGTCCAGTTGGTTGACCGTATTATGGTCCAACTGGGGGCTGGATTGAAAAAAGTAATCTCTCTATTTCACCTTGTAGATGTTTCTCAAGGGACTCGTGTGCTCAGTGATGGATTTTGTGTCTGGCAATGCATCACAGGGGCTTCCTATACTACCACCTTGTGTGATCGGTACAACTAATCTATTCTCTCACTGTGAAATAAAATCACATCATTTAAGGCTCCTGCATTTGTCATTGGAGGACATCCTTCTGAAAGGGAAGGAGACAGGGCAGAAAACAATGTTTTTTTTTCCTACAAATCTTTACTCAGCTTTCAGGGTGAAGATATAATTTGAAACTCAGTTTCCAGGGCGGGGGGGACCACACTGTCCAGACTGATTTTCCTTGTTAAAGTGATTCTGTGTTGAAGAGACCCTTGAAAGAGTATAGAAGGCAAGGCAGGTAGATAAGCAACAAGAATCTTGGCTTCCTTCACAAGAGATGACCAACAGTTTAAGTACTGACTAAGTATCTGAACTTCCTAGAAGTTTAAAGCTTAGACCTTCTGGAAGTACAGGGTCATACCCAAGGAGGATCCTTGATAGCATTCTTCCCATGATCAGGCTGGTGCACAGGCTAGAGATTATGCTCTTCTGCTTCTGTGTGCTGTGTTCATTTGGATTGTCTGCTCTGCCCTCATGGGGCAAATGTTGAACTTAAGATCAATAAGTCTCTCAGCTGGTGACTGGAGGTGAAGTTGTCATGAGAAATTTTAAGAAGTGTGCAGCTTTTTGGATCATGGTTTTGACAAGGTGTCCAAAAGAGGAAGATCACTCTCTGTCACAACTCTAGCTTCCATCCTAGCCAATAGTAGCTTTGACTGTGGGTTTTGAAGGATTTAGTTAAAAATGAAAGCAAATCCAAAAATGCCATCAATCTTTTCACCTTCCCACATATCCACTGTTGTTTATTTGCCATCTATCAGCACTGCGCAGCATGGAGGCACATCCTTGGAGGAATCGTGGCTATGCAGCCCCTTTTCCCCTCTCCTGTTCCCATTTCCACTCACATCCTAGCTGCACATTTTCCTTATTTGCTTTTCATAATATGCTGCTGCCCAGGCCAGTAGCACCTTTAGCATCCCAGAAGAGTCACCTTCCATAGTGCTATCAGGGAATGGATGGAAGACACATGATAATTGTAGGATATTGTTTATGACTCAGAGGGCAGCAGCTTTGTGACTAGGGGGCAGGTTGCCAATAATGGAGTATTTGCTTTACAAGTAGGAAAGAAGGAGATGCATTAGCTGTTTATCGCAGCAGGAACACTGCCCCAGTGATTCTGCTACCATTGCACTAGTGAGACTTTAGGGCATTGTAGCCTCAGTCCTCTAGGCCGTGCTTCTCTTTCAATAGAAAATTACACTTAACAATGATAATTACTATTATCAATCTAGACTTTTGTTTAAGTGCTTTGTTTTCTGGGTGGGTGCCCCACGTGGAGCATAAGACAGTCATAAAATTGGTTATAGGCAACATAAAATCTTGTATTGATGGAGTGCTCTCTTGTGGTGAAATAACGATTTTGCTACACCATTGGGCTAATGCAAGGAGTATCTGTGCTGGGAACCTGCAGTCAGGAAAGGTTATTTTCTGTCTCCTTAGGTTAGGATCAAATGCTTTAGATGGGAAATGCATTTAAAATATAAACATAATGGATTAGACTCCAAGACTCCCAGAATCACTTACCATACAGTACTGCAAATAGCAGTGGTTAGGGGAATCATTCTCTGTGAAAGCTCTTCTCATACCTTCAGCTCCCGAGCTGCAAGTATAGAGGATTGGAACACTTAATGTTAAACTAATCCCCCATCATTAAAAAGCCCTGTAGATAAGCCCTTGGTTCTGAATTCTACATGTGCTGTGCCCATGGTTCACAGGTGTGGGAGATGGAGCACGTGGTGGGTATGGGATAGGTGAGCTGTATGCATTCAATCAGCATTTGAAAGAGTGGATTTTCACTCCTGTAAGCCCATGGCTTCAAGATGAAGTTGAGGAAATCTGGTGACATATCTGACTGTGGAATGGAGTAAACCACACTGCCTTCTTGGTTTTAGTTATTACCAAGTACCTAGATTGCTTTAAAGTGGTCATTGGAAACAAATGTGTAAGCAAACTCTTCTTCATTCAAGACCCAATACGATCTGCAAAATGGGGTGTTCACAGTTTAAAATGACTACTGAGCCCCTGCCCTTCCCCTTGAAATGCAGTGTAATGATGTTTCAAGGTTTTTTCTGTAATAGTAAATTAAATAGTTCCACTGACCTAGAATAGAAACTGATGTTTGGTCATCTCTCTTACTAAACTGGCAGAAATACCTAATCACAAGCTGACGAGCCATCTCCCAAGAAGAATCTGGCGACAGCCTGGGAACTAGCCCACTTAAGCACTCCAAAAAGTATTTATATGGCAACACTTCTTTTGGAGACTATGAATGTTTAGGAGTATGAATGTGGCAAGGGTCTGCCAGTTGGCCTCATGGTTGTTAAATAGGCAGTTGGAACTTTTTAATTTACTAGTGCAGTTATAGCCCTAATACTGCTAACAGAAAAGGCACTACCATGGCTTGTCCTGTTTTTCTCTGATTCTTTTGGATAGGTAAATACAGATTGTCTCAGGGCTCTCCAAAATACTGAAGTATTAGGCATTGCTGTGTGTGAACTGTTACATAACACAGTCTTGTATTTTGAAGGAAACAATCTTTATACCATTGAGCAGTGCATACTGTTAAGTTAGATGTACTGTTTTTCTTCTCCCTCAGTGGATGATTCCTTTTGCAGTCATGCTAGTCACCATTCCAAACCTCATCCTGGCTTACTTTGTGGCCTTTGTGTCTGGTCTGAGCATCGCAGCATCTCTTCTGTTGCCATGGTAAGAGAATTTTATATTTGAGGTGGGGAAGAGGTATATGTCTACATTACATGTGTATACTACTGCATGGAATTTGCCTCCAAAAGAGAGAGAATTTGGCGAGAGTCACTTCTTCCAAGAATCTTTTTCTGCTTTTATAATAGATGCTATTTGCAATAACATGACTTCAGTTGCCCTGTTGTTAACAGATTGCATCTACTGTAACTGTAGTGGCTCTTTGTACGTAAGAGTGTGAAGATGAATCGATAATCTAAGAAGCTATAGAGCTATAGACAACAGTAAATCAGATGCTTAGATTGGTTTGTAATAGAACTAAAGCAATGATGAGTTAGATAAATCAGTTAATGCTGAGCACTTAAGAACATAGCATAATCGTAACTATGTATCTCTGCTTGAGCAGGCAGTCCTCTCTTGTAGATCAAATAAAACAAGGATATGATTAAAAGAAACTGAGAATTCAAGGTCCTTGGCTGTAGAAGACTGAAAATATGTGGGGGAAAAGACTGCTGAAGGATGAGCAGGATGGGACATGTCCTGTCCAGATGAAATAATTATCATTCAGGTCAAATTGACCAGAAAGTGAGAGGGTTGCTGAGAGCACTGTTTTTGTGTTACTCACTTGCACAATGCCCTAAAAACTCCAAGAGATCATGGAAACATAGTTTAAATAAGCTGTCAGACTACATAAGCTTTTCTTCACAGAAGGTGAGAAGCCCTTTTTTTCCAGGAGTAAATCACGACATATACTGGAAATAAAATGTCAATTCACAGTTGACACTTGAACAGCTTCCAGTCTGATTCCCCATTACCAAATTCAGTTTCTTTGACGTAGAGAGAGAATAGGCCTCACTGGTTTCTGAAAATTTTGTTAGCTTGTCAAAAGAGTTATTTCAGAGTAAAACTGTTCAGAGATTGAGTCCCTTGAAATCTTAAGGAACATGGGGTTTTGTTGTTCTTATTTTTTTAATATCACAACTTCTGATTGGAATGACTGTCAGTCTAAACAATTCTGTCACCTCCCAGCAAGTGTTTGATAGTTTTTCAGTGTTTTTCTACTTTGTAATATGTGGCCATGCATTTCTTACATGGTTTTTTACCCTCTTGTACAGCAGCAGGAGTTTTAGAACTGGATTCTTTCATGTGCATGTCTACCTCAGTCAGATTGTAAAAAAGGAGAAGGGTGTACTCTTCTGGTAATTTTAGACTTTGAGAAGAAATTTTGGCTTGTGTTTTTCTTTTATCTTGCTCATCTCTAGGTCAATGCTGCCTGATGTTGTTGATAACTTTCGCCTGCAGAATCCTCATGGAAAAGGATATGAAACTATTTTCTATTCTTCTTATGTTTTCTTTACCAAGATGTCAGCATTTTCTTAGGAATTTCTGCAGCGGGACTAGAGTAAGTAACACTATGTTTCCACTCAGTGGAAAGCATTCTGAGGTTACTCTGCCTTTACCCTGTGGAGTTGATTGCCTTTTTGCCCTGATCCTGAAAATGTCAGCAGCTCCAGATGGCTGACCACTAAAGACGGGATTGTTATCTAGGCCAGACCACTAAGCATTAAGTCGCCTGCCTTAACATGTTTCAGTTCAGAAAGACCTGACTTCTCATTAGATTTTTCTTCTTTCCAAATTATTCCTGTAAATTTTAGTGGCCTATATGAATAAAGAACTAAACCTGAAAGCTTAGCAGATGAAGGTCCCGTGTGAGTGATACAGCTGCTTTGTGCATTTCCTGTTGCATCTGGGTTGGACTACATATACAAGCTTGTTAAGTCTTTTCGTGGATTGGAGTGCTTTCAGGGGTGCCTAGTGGGTTGTTCAGCCACCAATTCCTGCATGGTTTTAGGGAACTGGATGCCAATCAGAGTCAGGAACAGTCTTTCTAACAGCTCTGCCCATCACCTAGAGCCATGTCAGTTTGGAAGATGCTTTGTGTTCTCCTTCCACTTCTGCCTTGTCTGTTCTGACTAGACAGTTAGGCTGAGAAGTGGTCAGCCATCTTCTGCCCTACTTTTGTGCATGACCTAGCAGAAAGGGCCTTTGTAGCTTCTTCAGCACACAAGCACACAATAAACACTTGTAAGGGAACTTGTCTGAAATACTATCTAGCCCTTGGCTCCAAGTTAGGTTTTAGTAAGCAGAATGTTTTGCTTCAGGGCCTTCAGCTGAAACTGCTAAATAATAGGCAGTGCTTGGCTGAACATTTTGGGCTTAGGAATTTTAGATGTTTACTGTTAACACCCTCAGACAAATCACTGTTCACCCATTTTAATTGCATTCCATTTAGCTCCCAGCAATTTCCCAAGGCAGATGTTTGTGGGAGAACACAGAAGACAGTGATGCCAAATGAGCTGTAGCTTTCATAGGTGCATGTTCAGAGGAAAATAATCTCATTCCACAAATTGGGAAAGGGAATTTGAGTGTATCAGCAGTTGTGGAACTGCATGGAAACCCTGAATCAATGAACTGCAAGTGTTTACCTTACTCTAAGCACTTGAGTAAATTTGTCTATCTTGAGAAGAGTGCTTAAGGGTGTGTTTAATTTAAAGTTAATTATTGCTATTGAAATTGGTCAGATTACTTGCATACTTTTAAAGAGGAGCTTAAACAGTTTGCTGAATATTAATAGGCAACACATAAAAGAGCGATTTCCTTACATGGGATTCCACACTTCTCTTAGTAGTTAAATGTCACATAATGGGAAAATACAGAGGTAATGCAGTTATCTGAAATTGAGAACAAAAAATGAGATTTGAAATGTCGGGGCGGGGGGAAGGGGAGAGGAAAAAAGAGAGGAGTAAGAAGAAATGGGGGAAAATTCTTGACGTGTGTTGGGGGAAAGAAGGGAACCTCCAGATGAACAACTCCCATTTAGCTTTGGACATGCACACACACCACTGTTACTTCCATTTGTTTAGGTTTACTGGATACAAGCCAGGGATATGCAGACAATCCAACGATGTGATCCTTACACTGAAAATCCTCATTGGAGCAGTCCCTGCTATCCTCATCCTTGTAGGCTTATTTATACTCCTTTTCTACCCGATCACTGAAGAAAGCCGGAGAGAAACAAAGCTTGCACTTGAGGTGTTAAGGTAGGTTTGAACTGGCAGTAAACAGCAGTAACATCACTACAGCAGCTCACATTCATACTGGGCAAAAAATTGTTAATTTCCAACATACACCTCTATATTCCTTACAACAAAACAAAATAACACTCTATTAGTTGAATTATGGAATGAATGGTACTATTATGTGCTCCAGCATCTTATTTTTGTAGTGTGTACTACCTGCTTAGAGGGCTATTTGTTAGATATGTCAGATATCTTTTACTTTTTCTCTAGTATGGTGCACAAAGCACTGTTGCAGTACTGTTTCAAGCCAGCAATGAAGAATATTCTACGTAGATAAAATGCAATTTACTTGTATATAGAAGAAAATGGGATTCCTGATTGCATTCTTAGTGCTTGTGACATACAAGAAACATCCAAACCATTTCAGAGGCGTAGGCAGGAAAGATTGTGGGAGAAAATGAAAGGACAGCTTTGAGCTGTTCTTTCCCTTTTTACCATATTGCTGTACCTTCCTCTCCTTTGTTCCATCTCCAAAGAAAATCTTGCGTAGCTCAAAATCATCCACCTCTGTCAAATGAAGCCTTGATATGCTGAGGACATAAGTAAGAACAGTCTATCCTAGCAGACTGATGGATTAAATAGCAAAATATGTTGTTACTCTGTCTTGGTTTTATTATCCCAATTTACTGGAATTGGAAATGGATTTTCATGCTAAGGGAACAATTCCAGGGCATGGGCATGAGCATGGGTGTCTGGGACCAGTTCATTGCCTGACGGTATCTAAGATACCTCAGTTAGAGAGTATTGTGTACAGTTCTTGTGTCCTCAACATAAAAAGGACATGGAGCTGTTGGAGCAAGTCCAGAGGAGGGCCACGAGGATGATAAGGGGGCTGGAGCACCTCCTGTATGAAGACAGGCTGAGAAAGTTGGGGCTGTTGAGCCTGGAAAAGAGAAGGCTGCATGGAGACCCCATAGCAGCCTTCCAATATCTGAAGGGGGCCTACAAGGATGCTGGGGAGGGACTCTTCATTAGGGACTCTAGTGGTAGGACAAGGGGTAATGGCTTCACACTTAAACAAGGGAAGTTTAGATTTAGCTATAAGGAAGAAATTCTTCACAGTGAAGGTGGTGAGGCACTGGAATAGGTTGCCCAAGGAAGTTGTGAATGCTCCAACCCTGGCGGTGTTAAGGCCAGGTTGGACAGAGCCTTGGGTGACATAGTTTAGCGTGAGGTGTCCCTGCCCATGGCAGGGGGGTTGGAACTAGATGATCTTAAGGTCCTTTCCAACCCAAACCCTTCTATGATTCTATGGGGTTGGCAGATATGCCACAGGCCTCTCATGCACCAGCTGCCTTCTTGAGAGGCAGCTGCAGACCAGAGGCGATAGGCTAAACCATCTCAAACAGGACTGTTCCCCCTGATTAGGTACTTCAGTCACTGTTCAGAACAACTGCACCTTGCTGGTGGTGCTCGATTGTTTGAGATTGCCAAACTGTAGTTCGGTTACTTAGCAATAAAAGCCAGAAGTCTGTTCATGTATCATTTGTTCTGCTTTTAACAGGAGGAGCCATCAAAGCACAGAGAACCTGGACAAAGAGGACACTTCCGTCTGAAAGCTCTGAATATGATGACTTTCCAAACACAGTCTCACTTCTCATGCACAAACTCTGTGAGAGTCTCCCAGGTCATTTCTCTGCTCGCATTTTATCAAAAAGGATAAAGGAGGATTCTGACACAGTCAGAAATGAAATGAAGAGAGAATACCACAGTGCAAAAGAGATATGTCACTCCATGCACTGTGCTAAAAAAGACATTACAGATGTTCAGGAATGTGAGCTGTTGAAGGCTTGGGGTTTTTTGTTTGTCTTTCGGTGACTAATTGAAAGCTGTGATCTCACTGAAACAGGATATTCTATGGACTTGTAGCTCAGGGGAAAAAAGGCGTAAATATTATGTACCACCCAAATTTTAACTCATCTGATACATTTCACCCTTAGAGGCTGGGATGGATTTTGAACATAATTTCAACCTATAAGTTGCACACTAGTGTGTTTGGAAAGCACTTGGGAATACTATAGTGTTCTATAAAGTTAGGATTTATTTTGTTTTGAAATGAAGCAAATCACTGATGCAGACATGTTTTGAGGAATTTCTCACAAAGAGTTTTTCTGAAAGAGATTTTGATGTAATTTCTAAGTTATATATATATAAGTTTATAACTTACATGAGTTTATAGTTTTTATAAGAAACAGAACCTTACATTTCCCATTACTGGAGTTCTTTGCTCTGAAACCTGTAAACTGGTCTTTGTTAGAGGATGAGTACAGAACATTTTCAAATCAACATCTTCACTCGGGATACCCACAATCAGTATTATCTTCCAAAACTTCCAAGAATAAAGGCCATTCAATTTTCTGGCCTTTAAGTAATCATGATTGTCACCCATTTCTCTCGTGATGTAGGCTTTCTGCCTCACAAAACAGCATGACATGGCTGTTAATCTCATCTTGGACAATGTTTTACAGTAATGAGGCTACACCTGGCTTTTAAATGGTGATTTTTTTCAGTTGGGGATGTCATCGTGCTTTAGATACATTACCTGAAAATTCATTTCTGCTATAGATTCTGAACCCTGCTGATTCCGAACACTG
>NW_009916356.1:0-13439 GCF_000696875.1 Nestor notabilis | reverse complement strand
CCTATTTTATAGATGAAAGACCTTCCTAACCTCAGGCACTTTCTGGAGCACTTCAGTTAAGACTGGTCATTCCAGGTTTCTTCCATAGAGAAACAGAGACCTCCAGAGGCTGGCTCCAAGCTTAAGCTAAAATGATTGGACTCTGAAAACATATCTATATCTAGAGGGGAGAGTGATGAATCCAGGAGTTGAAGGCTTGTTTGCCTTGAAGACATTAGCACTATGCAAGACAAGACACGAATTTACAGCTCACTGGCTTCATTCTCTGAGTATGTGGGAGGGTGCTTTTATTTTGTACTAAAGTGCCTTTGGCTTGCTGCTGCTTGCGAGCACTTGCAGCGAGTGTGTCACTGGGGACAATGACACAAGTAATTCGCTCAGGGCCATCTGGGAAGTGACTCACAGTGCTGGGACTGGAAACCGGAAGCTTTTACTGAAAGAAACTGTGAAGCATAATCAGTACATCCACTGCCTGTCTCATTAAGTTTAATTCTGAAACCTTTTCAGGCAAGTTTGAAGTCTAAGGCCTAATGAACTGTCCTAATTCAGCAAAACAATTGTGAGTGACCTTTTAAGGATATATTTTGAGTGTGCGTGGGTAAAAGTTAACTGTGTTTAAGACTTCTGCTGAATTGACATCAAAGGCTGTTTTTTTTTTTAGCTTGTTTCAGTTCTTGGTCAAATCAAGATTTGTATGCCTGCGGCATATGTGTTTACAACAATAAAAACCATAAGCCTGTTTACAATTTTGAGTCTGATGGAATTTGAAATAGCAGATTTACTGCACTTTGAAGTAGGTAAGTTATGTAGTAATCTCACATAGCTCCAAAACATCACAGCAAACAGCTTTGGGAGTTTGATTTATTCTGTAATGTTTGTGCATTTCTGAATAGTCGTCTTTAAAAACAACCAGAAGTCCCTGTAAAGGCTGTTAATGTTTTTAGTGGGCTATGTTTTCAGCTGCTATAAATCTGCAGCTCGACGGTAGTGGATCTGTGTCAGTTTACGTAAATCGAATACTTAGCTCAGCGATAAAAGGGTTGCAGAAGCTGCTGGCTGTGCTTGATTGGAGTGATTTCAATGTGGCTTAAGATATTATTTCTAGATCACTCGTGCAGTTGCTTCTAAATTGCACAACGCCCTACCTGAATTCAGTCTCTTGTAAGGTAAATTTGGTTGTTTGTAAACTGTTTTCTTCTTCTCCACAGAGACAATGTGATACTTATCTCACCGAGATGTACTCAGCCCTCACTTTGTATATGGTACTGATAATGGGAACTGCCTAAATAGAATAGAAAGCCTTCATAGATGAATTTTAGCAGAGTATTTTTATCTTTTGAACACTTCATTATTTATCAGAGTTGTGTTTTTGTTAAGAAAATGAATGTATTTTTGTAAGTAAAAGAATGGAAGAGTAAGTGCAGGGTAAGATTTTTTTATTTTTATTATTTTTTCAGGGCTCAGTGTTGGTGCTGTAAAATGAATGAACTTTGTCTCCTTGTCAGTTTTAAATGATGTGTATGCCTCCTGTACATTCAGGACATGTGACTGAAAGAAGCAGATTCTTACATTGACAACCATTCAGATTAAATGCTAATCTAATGTAAATCTCCTGCCTGGCACTGATAGGCAGTAATAAGGGCCAGGTTCAATCCCCAGGGTTCTCGTTCAAGTAATACCCAAATACAGTCGCTAGAACATGGGAGACTGGATTAAACCAGCTGGGTGCCTAATGGACAGCACTTCCCCACCTGCACGCAAGCAGTTCCAACAAACGGGTTTACACAAACCAAGGAAGAAAAGGATAACGGAGCTACGTGTCGAGCAGTAGTCCCCCGTAAGGCAAACCAAGTTCAGTCCTTGCCCTTCCTGAAGCGTAGTGAAGGCAGCCTAAATCTTCTATGCCGGGCTGATTGCTGGTGTAGTCAGTAGCTGAACCAGTCACTGTTCTTCCCTTCCAGGTTCACCCCTCTTGTAGTCCTGGCCTAAAATCAACATTGAAACCCTCCAAGGTTATACCATCTTTCTGAGTGTTCCTGCTGGTGACCAGTCTCGTTGCAGGTTGCGGCTGCCCGGGTAGGCGAGCTGTCATCCCCCACCAGGCACTGAGGGAGGGGTTGCTGTCAGCACCCACCACAGCCGTATCTGCTGCCTGGCTGTGCCCTGCCTGCCCTCGGGCTTGCTGACCAGCCATAGCTTAGGTGGATTAGATCACTTCTGCTGAGTCCCCCACTTTGATAGGTGGATATCACCTTGGACATCTGTTCCAGGGAGTCCCAGAAGTCTGGGACCTTCAGTGCCAGGTCACTGGGTTTTCAGGAGAGGCTCTGTAGATTTGAGTACTAATTCCTTAAGTCATTCCTGCACCGTACGAGAATCTCTGCTGCATCCTCTCATCTCTCTTCACCTTCTGCATTCCAAGTAAAATGGTTGAAGTGGACAATGTTTCAAAGCCAAACCCTGCTTTTTTGAGTTCATAGTTTGTTTCCAAATATCACTTGTTCATCTCCTTTTCTACTTGCCCTTCTGGGCTCTAGAGAGAAAACGCAAAATTAAATCAATCATCTTCTTGAGAGGAAGTTTCCTTAAGGGAAACTCAGGTCCTCTAAGACCTGGTATTTGTTGCCCAGCTCTTTGAAGATGAGGAGGAGAAGGCAAGTTAGTTCAAAGTCTCATGCAGTCAAGTACAGCCAGCAGCAGCCTAGTGCACAGTGGTCAATCGCATACCTTATATGAATTTCATATCATAGTTATGTAAAAACCAGTCACAAAGTCTTACAATAGTCTCTCCCTTCATAAACCTTCTGGAGTGGTTTTTTTTTTTAACGTAATCTTTTCTAACCCTCTTGGTGAGCTGTCTGGAAGAAGTAAGCTGGTTAACCCAGTGAATTTGGTATGCTTGGGGCATTACGCTCCCCATAACCTATACACAGGTTATTATTAACCCATATTACAGCTCAGCTGAAATAGAAACAGTAGTTAATTTACCAATGGTATCTTAGCAAGAGAGCAACAGCCTGACCTGCAGATTCTGCTAGTTCCTGCCCCCATCCCCCTGTGTTAGACCATGGTGACTTCCACCTGCTTGCACATCCCTCTCAGAAGCTTCCTGCACTGCAAAGTAAATTCTTGCTACGGTCAGCATTATGCTTGATACATTTTACACCTATAATGACATATGGGTGTGGCTGGGATGGAGTTGGTTTCCCTCACAGCAGCCTGTAGGGTGCTTTGGATCTGTGACCAAAACAGGGCTGACAACACCCTGATGTTTTGGCTGCTGCTCGCACAGCATCAAGGCTGAGGCTGTCTCTTTGTCCTGCTCTGCCCCACCAGCAAGTAGGCTGGGGGTGCCCGAAAACCTCACAGGGGACAAAGCTAGGACAGCTGACCCAGAGGATACCCCATATGGCATCGTGCTTAGTAATGAAAGTTGTGAGAGAGGACATTGCAGTTATGGCACTTGTTTTCCCAAGCAACAGTTACACATGGTGGACCTTGCTTTCCCACAAGCTGCTGGATATCTGCCTGCCAACAGGACATGCTGAATAAGCTCCTTGTTTTGCTTCACTTGTACATGCATCTTGTTTCACCTGTTAAAGTGCTTTTATCTCAACTCCTGAGTTGTTTTTGCTTTTGCCCTTCCAATTCCCTCCCCATTCCACACAGGGGCTCAGCTGCGAGCTAGGCTCAACCCACCACAGAAGATGGTATATGTGAAGTCACGTCCCCAAATACACCCAGAGAAGCAAGCACATAGAGGCATGATAGGTAGGCACAGGAGGGGAAAAGGGTCTTGCTTCTATAGGCTAGGGATATCCCACATGATCCTATATTGTTCCAAACTCCATACACCTGAACTAGTACTTACACCCTTAGTAACACTGGTGCTAAACACGTGCACTTCTGCAGGCCCTGTTCCTAAATAACACGTCTTATTTCAGGCTTTGACAGAAGTGAAGGGAGAACAATGCAGTGTTTTCCAAGGATTTATTATGGAAGTTTACTCTCATCTAAAACCACCAACATATCAAAGTCCAAGATGGAAACTTCAGCTCAGAATCTTCTAAGAATGCGTGTTTTCAACCACTGGTACAAAGCCCTGGTCTGTTCTGCAAGAGGCTTATTTAAAAAACACTGCTCAGTATAAAAAAAGTTAGTTTCCAAGAATCAAATAAATAATTGCAACAAAAACCTATGGAAATCCAACAGAGATTTGAGACAGTCTGCTGTTCAGAACTGCAGTCCTATACAGGGAATTCAAAACTCTCCCATTGTCAGACAGGCATTACAAAATCACTGTCGGAAATCACATTTTACTCCTGGGCTGTTCTGATGGACTGCTGCTGTCTAAAGCTGTGGAAGAGCAGCCTCTGAGGACTTCCAGGGAACTCGTGATATCCAGACTTTCCGAAGAAGTGGGTCTGCACCCTTCTGTGGAACTGATGATGTCCAAAGTTTTGGAAGAACGGGCCCCATAGCCTTTTGCACTGGCATCTCTCACCACTATCTCCTGCATGGATGTGAACAGCAGCGGAACAAAGCCCTCGCTGTCCGCGGTGAGAACAAGCCAAGATGAACCTGTGAAGACATGAAAACATCTGTTTGTAAGTTTTCAAGTAATTTGGTATGTTTGAGGTATAAAATACATTTCTTCTTAAAATTAAACATTCTTCTGCATGTTTACAGTTTTTCTAGGGGAAAAGAAAGTTTGTGGAGATACAGGTTGCATCATCTCAAACCTACAGGACAGTTGACAACTATGTGGAACAGCTTCCTGACCAATAGGAGATGAGACTGTAACAACAGATGGAGGCTTAAATAAGAAAGAGGAATGAAATTCTGAACAGAATCCATAAGACTTGTTTTAAGTCGGTATTTACAAGCTACTTCACACTGCTTAAGCTGTGCAGATACTGTAAACAGGAGAAATTTATTAAATGACAAATGAAGACCATAAAAACAATTTAGAAACTGCTTCTATTACATAATTTTCATATATTTAATTCCAGTAAATGCAAGGAAGAAATATTCTCCTCCATTGTACAAAGCCCATGTCTCTGATCCATTGACTGACTTTGCATGATCATTACGGAATCATAGAATGGTTTGAGTTGGAAAGGACCTTAAGATCATCTAGTTCCGACCCCCCTGCCATGTGCAGGGACACCTCACACTAAACTATGTCACCCAAGGCTCTGTCCGACCTGGCCTTAACACCGCCAGGGTTGGAGCATTCACAACTTCCTTGGGCAACCTATTCCAGTGCCTCACCACCTTCACTGTAAAGAACTTCTTCCTTAGATCTAATCTAAACTTCCCCTGTTTAAGTTTAAAGCCATTACCCCTTGTCCTACCACTAGAGTCCCTAATGAAGAGTCCCTCCCCAGCATCCTTGTAGGCCCCCTTCAGATACTGGAAGGCTGCTATAAGGTCTCCACGCAGCCTTTTCTTCCTCAGGCTGAACAGCCCCAACTTTCTCAGCCTGTCTTCGTACAGGAGGTGCTCCAGCCCTCTTATCATCCTCGTGGCTATTTTTACCATTTGAAATCATTTACTGAATCCAAAATATTGACTTCTACCAAGTCATAGAAACCAGAAAATTTTCACGCTTGTATCCATTAAGTTGATGAAGAAATAAAATTGAGCTCAGGGAGGGTGAGGGAATTCAGAGAAACATTTCCAGCTGTTTGCAAATTTACGTTATGTAACTTCATGTCACAAGCGAGATTGTAGCTTAAAAGCATACAACCGCTTAATCTTTCAGTTTAACATCTCATTTGGACCAAACTTGAAAATCAACACAATTTGGGAAATTGAAAATACCATTCCTACTTTGCCCATTTATCTAGAAACATTTGTAAAATTAATGAAGAAAATGATAGCAACACTGCTTGCTTTTAAAATGTGCCTAGCAAGGTTAGTCATAGGCATGATTTGGGGGGGTGAGGTCAGGTGTGGGAGGGCAAGATTTAGGTTAGATAGAAAGAAGAAATGTGTTACCATGAGGGTGCAGAGAAGCTGTGGCTGGCCCCTCCCTGACAGTGTCCGCGTGGCTGCCCCATCCCTGACAGTGTCCGAGGCCAGGTTGGATGGGACTTTGAGCAGCCTGGTCTAGAGGAAGGTGTCCCTGCCCATGGCAGAGGGGCTGGAGCTAGATGAGCTTTAAGGTCCCTTCCAACACAAACCATTTTGTGATTCCATTATGATTATTCATTCCTGGGCAGCCAATTCTGCTCATTTTAGAAATGAGAAGTTGAACTAACACAGGTAATGGGGACATTTTTCTTGCCAGAAAGAGAAGTTGTTCAAGTCTTGTAGCTCAAATTTAAATTCCAGTCTGAAAAACTAAAAAAAAATCGGTGTCTACCAGAGGGCCTGCTGATATCACTGGGTACATCACATGGTTCTGGGTTGTGCCACAACACAGGGACAGTTGCTCAGTTATCTGAGCAGATAGCAGGCACCACAGGCAGGGAGCTGGAATATCTGTAGTCCAGAGAACATCTGTAGTAGTGACAGATCATGTTCCAAAAGTATGTGTTCTATGTTTGCCAGAAGTAAGAGACTTAAAACTGACACATACCCAGACATGCAGGATGAACAGAGAACAGCAGAGAAGATTACAGCAATAGAAAGGTAGTTCTCTTCACAGCAAAAACAGAAGTGAAATCTGCTGCTAGAAGTTACAGAGTCACTCTTGTGTTTAAAAAAAAAATACAGGATTTCTTAAAGGAGACCAGATGCTGGAACTAAGATTCTAATACAGAAAACTGTATTCCAAAGCCACCAGTCAACTCTAACCTCCTCACTACTCAGACTTCTCTATTTAGGATAGCTGAAAACATAAATAAAATACTGGGTGACAGTAACTTTCCTGCACAGGCATCTATTTGATATGGGAGTATCAATATGTAAAAGTGGGCTATTTTTTTTAAATGTAAAAAGTAAAAGCCCAGAGAAGAATCTTTATGTTATAAACCAAATGAGAAAACTGTTATTAATAATCTTTCATTATTTATTCCTTGGGGTTTTTTTTCCAGATGGGATGATGCATATTGCTACTGCTCCCTGAGAATGTCGCCTGTGTTTAAAGTGCTTGTGTTATTGGATAATTACAACATACCATGTTGCATTTCTACAAGAGAGAGATTAAATATCTGCTGGACTGTATTTAGACGGAGTTTGCCACCACAAAGAATAACAGCTCTTCTTTCATCTGAATCACTTCTGGAAAGCTGCTTCTGTAAAGAAAGAAAGAATCATTAGATACCATGATGTATATTTAAGCAGAGACGGCAAAACAGCATTAATCAAAACAGGACCACAGACATCCTTTCAACTGCATCATTTACAGAAAGGCAAGCGCTACATTCATTCAAACTCATGTGCAAGACTTATACTCCAAAGCCTCAGCTCTCAGGAAGACAATCTGTGAGTGACGGTAACAAGTATCTGCACTAACTCAGCATGTGTCACAACAACAGAGAGGAAATCCTACACTGCTGCTGCTGCTGCTGAAGAAACCATGAGCTTCCCACCACCCATGAGGGACATGTTCCTGGGGAGTCTGTAAAGCTGAAGGTTTTCCATCCTCCACCCTCCCTGATCCACAGCTTCAGAAGAGGTGAGAACTCCTGCCCATGAATGTTTGGGATGAGGAACAGGCTGACAAATCAGAAGGGCTTGTCTGCCTCACCTCTAACCATCATTGTCCTAAGCCTTAAAATCAACTAGTGTCTTAAAGTACACCCATCACAGGGCAGAGCAAAGCCTTTTTAAAACCTGCAAAAGATCAGTTGTTACCAGAACTATAAACTCCATGTTGGATAAAATCCGCACAACCACATCACTTCCCAGGGAAGCCTTGACAACATCTCCACATCACAACAAAATCACGATGGAGTAAATTCTGACTCCTCTTCTATGCTGTGGACAGACCCATCCACACACAAGGAGGGCATGTGGCAGAGGGGAGGCTGGAGATGCACATCTGCCAGGGTCAGGGGACAGCAAACGTGGGGACAGGGTGCTGCATATTCGCAAACATTACATTGCTTTGAGAACACTGAAACCCTGCAGAATAATGGGAATTGTAACACTAGTCCCACCTACGGGATGGAAATCTAATCCTACTGACCACTGACAGACCATGATAATGGTCTTTTTTTTTCCCCCTAGATATCCTCTGATTTTACCACCGGCACAGACAGCTGTGCACAAACGAAACCAATGCTACAGCACCCATCTGCAATGGCAATAATTTTACATACATTAGTTGAAGTTAATTAAGAAAATTATCTGAAATATTTTCCCCATTCTATCTCCCATCAGAGAAAAATACAAATACACAGTTCTAAAAGAACTGCAAATAGGGACTGAGATCAATTACAGGAAGAGGAGCAAAGAAGGACAACAAAAACAAGCCAGGCGTACATAAAGCCTAATTAAGTTTAAATATTCACAGAATTGGAATGGACCTTAAAACACACCCAGTTCCAACCCCTTGCCATGGGCAGGGACACCTTCCACTACACCAGATTGCTCCAAGCCCCTGCGTCCAACCTGGCCTTGAACACTGCCAGGGATGGGGCAGCCACAGCTTCACTGGGCAACCTGTGCCAGCACCTCAGCACCCTCACAGGGAAGAATTTCTTCCCAATATCTAAACTAAACCTCCTCTCTGTCAGTTTAAAGCCATTCCCCCTTGTCCTATCCCTAAATGCTCTTGTAAAAAGTCCCTCTCCAGGTTTCTTGCCAGCCCCTTTAGGTTCTGGAAACTGCTTTAAGATCTTACAGAGTCTTCTCCAGGCTGAACAGGCTGAATAAGACTCCTGTTGGATTCATCTGCATGCACTGAGATCATTCACACGTACCAAACATTCATAGGATGTCACCCTGCCTGCACGCAATCTGACAAGAGTTCATGTTTTAAATCTGTATGAAGAACAGACATCCATAAACAGATTTTATCATTAAGGCTTCCAATATTAAAATTACCTGGCAGGTGATGTTAATAAAAGGGGGTTCCTGAGAAGGTGGGTACACTGGAAGATTTCTCTTCCCAGATTTTAGCAGCTCAGTTAATTCACAGAGATGATGCTGTAATTCTGTGAAGTTACCAGACAGTTTTTCTACATTTTTTGAAAAGTAGCTTGCTTCCTTTTCACTTAATAAGTTATTCTTGTAAGAATTGGGTACTTTGAAAGCTGCGTCTGCCTGCCTTTTTGGAGATGTTGGCTTGACAGAAGACACCAGCGATGTGGCAGACAGTGCTGCTGCCCGATTAACTGGTTCAGTATTGAGACACTCAACTGCTGGAGAATAACTCATGGAAATCTTCTTATCTTTGAGGTCACTCACGTTTGACAAGCTTTGTTCATAAACGGGACTCTTAATTTCTTCAATGAGCTTCCTTTTGCTGGTAGGGGACTGAATGGCAGCACGATCTGGCATCAAGAGTCCACGGCTGAGAGGGTGAACGTCTCTAGAGAGATCATGCTGTATGTTGGAAAGGTTCAAATCAGAGCTCCCATTAACTGACGCTGATGTTGAAGGACCCATTTCAAATATTAGTTCCTTAATCATCAGTCGTATCATGTATTTGTCTGATCTTGAAGAGGGAAGAAATGCAGGGTCAGTGAATCTTTGTTTTCCAACCAGTATCAGTAACAATTTTTTGGTCAAGAAGCACAACCCCTTTGGTTTCTCATTTTTCTCTAGCTGAATCTGTTGAATATTGGGTAAATTGGATGAAGTCAGTGAATAGACTAAAATAACATTACAAGTATTGGAGGCAACTGATATGATTTGAGTTTTGGGGTCAAAAGCCATTATATCAGGAACCAGAATGCCTGGGATGCTAACTTTTTTGGTAGAGGTAACATTTCTTTCAAACGTCACCAAGATGAGATGTGAAGAATCCTGGCCACTTCCCGTTAGATAGTCCTTGGGCCGCAGATGAAGAAGAGGACTGGAATCAGCACCCTGCTTGCTAGAAAGTATGTGAGTCAGATCCACAGGAGATGCAACAGGCAGGGACTTCTCAGAGTCCAGCGACTTTCTCCCCCCATCCATGGAATACTCTTCCTCACCACATAAGCTGGACTGCGAGGGGAAGGACTCTGTTTCAATGCTGGCTGGAATTTCAAATGCCACACCAGCATTTAAGCCACAGATCTTGTCCAGAGGAAGTTCAGTAGCAACAGCAACTTGGAAATTCAGAGTAGCTTCCACAGCGCAGACATAGCCTCCCACATCAAAGATTGGGCAAAAAGAACAAGCACTCAGTGTTTTCTGAGCATCATCCCAAATGTAAGAATGAAGGGCACTGCCTACTCCCACCACTAAGCGATTGCCTTCCTTCGTCCAACAAGCGCAGTGGATGAGGCCGCTGCCTTTAATATCTGCATTAACTCTGGAGCTGTTGAGGTGAACAGAGTGCAGGACAGAAGCATCCTGTGTAGTCAGCACAGCCAGGATCTCCTTCTTGGGATGCCACACGCAGCCCTGGGGGAGCACTGGAAACGGCTCACTGATGTCGCATATCTGAGATACTAAGAGCTTATTTCTTTCTGTAGCATTAAAACAGAGCTGCCAAATGGTGATATGCTTTTTATGTTGCACAGCAAGCAGAGCTGGGGTGTCAGGGGGACACGGGCCCCAGTAGAGTCCATGGACATGTTCAAACTGACCGACAACACTCGAGTCACCAAATTCTGGGTCTCCATCATGAAGGTGTAAAGCAGTCAGTATCACCTGTTTCCCATCTGTCCAGGCAATGCCATGCACAGGATGAATTGCTTGATATAAGGCATTAAGGCCAGTTCTCAGAAGCTTTGCCTTTCCCAGCTCCATGACTTTTCATGTGAAACATCTAAACAAATCAGAATATAAAGAAAAACAAACTTATTTGCAAGGATGACTTTTTCTGTAGAGGACAGAGGACAATACCCGTACGAGTATTTAGCTTGTGACCCTGCCAGTGCTGGACTCCTCCTCCCAGTGAAGTCAATATACACATAATGTTCACCTGTGCTGAATCCCCAACCCTAAACATTTTTTGGTTATGATGTTTCCACAATGAAACACAATTCTAAGGAAAACCCTCTGCTGTTTACACAGGCTCAGTCTGCTGCGTTTCCACCATAAGACCAGTCCTTTCATTTGCATCAACAGGGTGCTGCTTCTCAGTATTGCTGAACGACATCAGAATTTAAGATTCTCGGAATATCACCTCTCACTCTCATCTTCATGGACTGTCTGTTCTCAGATGATGTAATCCCTTACAAGTATAACCAAGCATTGATGTATTATCCACAGATCTGATCCTGTATTAAGCGGGTGAGAATAAGGCATCTGTATGGTTATTCCAGAAAGCTCTCTCCAAAAGCAAACGCAATTTTGAAGAAAGTTAGGATCAAAGCATGTTTTTCTTAGGAAATGAATAAGAAAAGAATTTAAAAGAATTTAGGAGAGGGACAGACCCATCTATCTCAGGCATCAGCCATACTATGAATTACTCACAGTCTTCAACATCCTTCAATGCAGTGATTATCCCTTTTTCCCTTTTCCTAAGTGATTCGGCACCTTTTTGTCAAAGCTGACAAACCACTTTATAGCTCACTCCTGTTTGTTGGGTAGAAGGGATGAAAGCAGTAGGCAGCTGACTGTGCCTGCAGCCTGGTATTTCCACATACCTAAATATCCGTACAAAACTATGCAAACATTTTTAAATGCCATATATATTTAGTATCTGCAGTAATTCTGGGAACATTTTCATCATTTGGATATTGCTTTAAGAGCACTTATTTTCATATTGTCCTGCAAAGTAGAAATTACTGTTTTATAGGAAGGAAATAAAACCACAGAAAAGCTTAATTCCATTATTTTTGAAAGATGGGTTACATGATTTGCCTGATCAGGGCCTTTTCCTCTCTAAATAACAGCTTCAAAAGGAGAATTGGAAACTACCAGCAATCATTATTCTCTATAACCTGGAATCAGAGACATCCAGAAGCCACATGCAAAACACCAAAACTTCAGAAGAGTTCAGGGTTTCACACGTATTTCTAGTTTTTTAGCTGTGAGCAATCCCTACTCCGTGCACAGAAGCCAATTCAAAGGAATTGGTAGTTTCCTCACTTAAGATTCTCCATGGGATTTGACTCAGCTGCGGCACAAGCTGCAGCTTTAGTACAAAATATGACGAAGAGAAAGACAGTGTTTGAGAAAGTCGAACTGGAAGAGCTTTTCACAATGTGCAGGGCCTGGCACTACTTGGTATTTTAATGAACTATTTGTGGATGATCCCAAACTTGGAGGAAAAAGGTTGGGAAAGCAGATTTCAGAGACTAAAATTAGACAGAATAAGTTGTGTAATGATGATCAAGACAGCTTCTCAGACTCAAAACAAGTGCAAACCAACATATTTAGTAAAGAAAAAACCCAGAGCCGTGGTTCTCTCCACAGTAATAATTCCCTGGGTAGCAGTATAGCAAAAAGAACCTGGCTTACAAGTCTCAAATCAATTTGGATTGCATATTGAATGTTTCACTTATGTAAGAATGCTGCCAAGTAAGAGAGTATCATTCTGGAATGTTTTTAATAGAGATGCCATACCCAAGGTAGATAATGACCCTACTTCCACAGAGACAAAAGTATCTCCACTGGAGTCCTGCTTAGTTCTGAGTTTAACAGTCCAAGGATAATGGAGATGCTTAACAGAGTTCAGGGACCAGAGAAACACAAGAAGTGCGTTCACTCAGTTCAAAGGAGACTACGACTGGAAGCCTGCAAACACCCACCAGTCTGCTGACAAGAGAACATTGACCCCCTTGTTCTCCAGGTCTGCTCTGGATAGTGAGAGATAATAATCAGCTTAGTTTCAACAAAGGAGATTTAGGTCAGCTATTAAGGAAAAATTCTAACTATAAGTGATGGCTTAGCACTGAAGCAGGTTACCTTGGAAGGGGCAAGAAGCCACACCATGAATTTTACTATATATAAGAGCCAGTTAAGTAAACGTCTGTCAGGGATAAGTTTAATGGATCCTGCCTCATGCTAAGACGGCATTCGAGATACTTTCCAATTAACTTCACCATCTACCTGGCTCTCCTCTAAACTCCAGTGTGACTGATCCCAACCTTGCTCAGCAACCACCACTTGCAGGAAAATCAAAACGTTGGCTGTTCACTCTTTAGTGCTCTGAATCACATGCACGCTGCTCGGCAATACTTACACGAGATGATACCGTGCCTCATAAGACACACCACGGTTCTAAGCCCCCTGGGCCACCCGGGCAGCCCGCTGTGATACACCAGACATTCTGTGCTCTCCCCAGCCGACCTGGAAAAGCAAAAGCAGCAAGATGCCCAAACCATTCGCCCTCCACCACTTCCACACCGGCACCTCCAAGCGTGCTGCCACCGGCGAGGCCC
>NW_009916355.1:3221-6716 GCF_000696875.1 Nestor notabilis | reverse complement strand
AAGGGGGGGTGTTTAAGCTGGTGACAGAAGAAAGGATATAGAAAGTTTCTTCTTACTTGTTTAAACAGACACCAGAAAGACTATCTTCTCCATGCCTACCAAGACATACTACAGTCATCTTACTTGGGTCTTAAGAAAGATTAGTCCATCAGCTTAAGTTAAACTATTAGTTTAAAGAGAATATGTAGGTAAGTACTTCCTCTTCCCCTCATCAGCCCAAAGAATCAGCTTGTTCACATGGATGCCAGATGTTATCTGGGTTCTTTGAAGACAGCAGAAAGTACAGCCACCGCTCAGCATCACTAAGGAACTGGGCTGCTCTTCCCTGGCAAATAAGCAAGAATCATTCATGCCTCTGCCGTAACTCAAGTAGACCACTACCAGAGATTCAGATCCTCAAAAGACGGGTTGTCACTGCAAGCAGCAGGAGTGTCTCCTCCAGGAGATGGTAATCAGGCAGAATTTCCCTGGCAGGTAAGTGTGTCAAGACATCAGCTTACATATTAAGTTGGATTCTGCAGAGGGATACTGAACCCAAAGGCTCAAATCCCTTCTTGTGGCAGCCTGAAGCTCAGAAGCACAAACATTTCACTGCCACTGGCAAGTACTATTTACCTAAACTAATTCAATGAAGTACTTAGTCACTAAGAGCAACAGCAAGAGAATGGATAAAACATGCAAGTATTTCATTTCTGTAGAGGATTTGGGACCACATAATCAAATGTTCTGGACATGAAGGACCAACGTTACCACTCTGTTAGAAGCACACCACCAGAAAATGTTGCAAAAACTCTACTACTACTGAAGATGATTATTTTCTTTAGCTGCAAGGTACAAAGATGTCATCCACTTGGCAAGACCCTACAAGCTTCCTAGTCTGCTAGGTGCTCTTGCACCTTCCTGATGATTTTAAGACACCAAAACAAGATCTTGGTTATAAAACAACATGTGCTATCCCACATCAAGCTTTGCAATTACCTATATTAAAAGCTAGCAAACATTGATTTATTTTCTAATAGTCTCAAACACATCAACTCCACTGAACACATTCCCTTCCCATATCCATGCTCTGCATGTACTTTGTTTTTAATTATTATTATTCCATAGGTATTTGCATAACTGAAGCACAAGGACTGGCTTGCAAGTGGACAAACAAGGATTAAAGAAAAAAAAATAAGAAGAAATAGCAGAATAGTTTCTATGTAGTTCCCCATAACCGTATTTCTAGGATTCATGACCTTCCTTTACACTATCCGCTTCCTTCCTTCCCCTCTCTCACAAGGGGTGAAGCATTTTCTTTCATTTCCCACACCAGTATTTGCGCTAATGCTCCCTCCTACAGTGCAGGTCCTTCACTTCTACAGATATTGCCTTACTTCCCATATTTTTACTTCCCATCTTTCCCGTTCCACTTCTGTACAACTAGTTATGTTTTGCAGATTTGTCCTCCCTTGTACTTTTCCCCCTTCCACCTTCTTATCAGCTCTTCTACAGAATGCACACCAGTGATATTCCTCCTGATCCACTGGGCAGCCCAATAGTTCCTGCTGCCCTCGGATAAGCAGCACAGAGACTGGTATGTGCAGGTCTATCAACCAACTGCTTCCACATAAGCAACAGTTGCCACAGACTTGTAACAGAAGAGGTCTGGGCAGCCCTGCATCAAAGAATTACCTTGCTTTTTATCAGAGCAGGCTACTAAGTTACTTGATCAATAATCACCAACAACCAAACTAGTTTTTGGGTGGAAATTGCCAGCATTATGGCTCTGGAACAAGAGAATTTGAGAAATCAGCTCCTGAAGGAATATGTAAAGAAAGCAACAACCTCCATTACCAAATATGCTATGTATGATGTGTTGGAAGAAAGCAAACATATACATACATTCATACTTGAATTTAACAGCTTATTCTAAGTGGTATGATAAGTATCTTTAAAAATCAGTCACTTCTGAGTGTATTTACAACAGAGAGCAATAATGCTATTTTATCACAACAAGTTCTCCTTCCTTTTTTTTCAACAGTTAAAGGACAGAATCTGCTCTCATGCCAGAGTTTATAAAACATCTCCCTGTTCATATACATGGTGCATTCAGATGTATACATACACACAGTGAACAAATGATGAGAGATACACAGCCAAGAGAGAGGAGCATGTTGTTAATTAGGCAATAGGAGCAAAAAGGAGAAGTCGTATCTTCAAGGTTAAGCTGCCATTTCCTCTCACTGAAGACAGGCTAGCCAAATCCCCATCATGGACACAAGGGCCTGCCCACAGACCTGCCTCAGCGCTCAGGCTTGCAGCTCTATAACTTAGGGAACAAAAGTGGCAGAGTTGACCAGGGCATCCCATTACATATGCTTACTGAAGCACATCACTCAATACACTGCAGAAGCCTGTGTAAACCAAGAGGCTTTCCAGTCCATTATTCTTGCTATTAACTTAGTACTCACTTTGGGCATCTTTGCCAAATTCACCTCAATAACAACCATCTGCTATAAAAGGGCTTAAGCTACCCTGCAGAAGAGAATAAACCTCTAGCTCCCCCAAAACCAAAGCCAGGCATATACGTCCCACAGCTGGCAGAGAAGGAGAGAAGACATATGATTCATCTGTAGGAACAGGTAGGTTCACCAGACAGGAAAGAAAATGAAACCAGTATCTGCCTGCTCAGTGTCCTTTTCATTCTCCCCCACTTCTTCCTAGCAAACACAGTATCAAAAGCCCAAATGCTGCAGCTGCCTACACAGCAATTAAGTGCAATATTCAAGATGTCAAGTAACACTACTGCCCATTACTTTGGCTTTCCTAAAATAGCTAACGATCTCCACAGCAGGTAGGGAATTTTTGAAACATGGCAATCCACTCCAAAAGCAACAAACAGATGCTGAAGACAAGTTATGTTGTGTGAACATGCCAGTCAAACTGAGAGCCCAGCTGCACTGTAGTATTACAGAAGCGGGTGGATGGGTCCACTAGTCTGAGTATTTACTGAAACAAGGCAATTAGGTTTTAGACTATGACACATACTATGTATTTGTCCTCCGCTACAGGTGAAGTGGGGGAGAAGAGTATGTCACTAATAAAATACTGATACGCTTCCTCATTTTTAGTGAACTACTCGAATATAAAGTGTTTTCAAACTGTCCATTCACTTCAACTCCAGTTACAAAGTTGTTCTGTTGAAGACGGGTGTCCCCGCTCGCAAGAGTCAAGCAGCAGCAAGAGCAGCATGGGAATACCGCCACCTTCTCTCTCTGTCCTAGGTTGCCCAGGATGCCAAATTTCCTTGGAGGGTATCTCGCATTGCCGCCCTGTGGTCAGTCTGCAAAACAGCATCAGAGCAATAGGAAGCCATTTCCAGCTCTTCCTTCCCTTCCCTCCCCACCCCCCCCCGCCACACTTCCTTCCCCCGGGCTCTCAAGGGCGTTTTGGCAGGACGAGAAGGGTAGGAAGAGGAAGCCTCTCTGAAAAGCTCTCTCCAGCCAGCCACAA
>NW_009916355.1:0-3194 GCF_000696875.1 Nestor notabilis | reverse complement strand
CTGAAGGACCTGCCCTGCCATAATCCCCCGGCTGAAAGCCAAAGATGACCCTCTTGGGAGAAAGACAGAAATAATTAGAAGTTCATCTTTCGCTATGAATAGTAGATTTTGGAACATGAACAGCTGTGTCTTCATTTTGCACCTCTACCTTCACCACAACTGTGGTCTTTGACTCAGGCTCTAGAGGGTAGGCAATGTGTTGTTTACATGTCTGTACGCAACTGATAGCAAGCCTGCCATCAAACTCCCCAAGCTCACCATACTATATGTTATTTGCATGTTGGAGTGTAGAAAGCCACACACATGGGCAAAATTCATTATTTCTACTCTAAGTTCAGTCACTTCACTGGCCTTATACCTTTCCTTTCCCAAAGCATCTCCTCCATACACTCCCACATGGAAGAACACAATCCAATCCCTCACTGTAGCTACTCTTCAAATACTACAGAGTAGTAGGTTTTTTATTTATTTTGGGGTGCCTTTTTATTTTTAGAGGTTTTGTTATAATTGTTTTCCTAAGAGTCACTGGCTGGGGTCTCTGATGATCAAAGACTCTGTCCACAAGCAATTTACAAATACAGTATTTCTAGTGCAAGTCAGTCACCTGCTCACACACTACCTAGACAACAGGACAGAGAATGGCTACGCAGTTCCGACTTCAGAATAAAGTCACAAGCTTTTGTGACAAGTACATGCAGACAACTGAAGACAAAGTTGGAAAGTAAAAGTTTCTCCCCTTGCCGCCCCTTCCCTCCAAGTCTTTGGGTCTTGCACTTTTAACACACAAACGGAACAGCTGAGGAGGCTCTGAGGAAGTCTGCCAAGTAGCAAGGGGACACCAGAGCATCAGGCAGGACCAAGGGGTCACGCTTGCCCTGTGCCCCTGCTGAGTCTAGCTGGATAGGGAGATCTGCTTCACAGCAGACTCCACAGTTCACAACAGAAACCACATGCAGGAGAATGATGAGGAATCCCCAACTTGAACACAAGCAGTGCTAGGGAACAACAGAGTTTACAGCAACAAAAAATTAATTTGAGGGATTTATTCTGCCTAGATCTATGAAAATGCCAAGGTAACTATTAAAAACAATTGTGGGTAAGGGAAACCCCACAGAATCACAAAGTTTGCCTCTGAAGAGAGCCAACCAAACTAACTATGAGAAGGTTTGTGCTCAAGCTCACAGGCAGCTCACGGGAGTTAGTGACAGCCCTGAAGGGCAACAAAACCAGGCAGCAGGGGCTTACTTTTTTTCCCCCCTGCAAAGCAATGGAGCTATCAGACATGAGGAAGGATGCCACAGACACCAAGAAAGGAGTCAGCACTTGCTCAAGCCTCAGACTAAAGTAGGCACTGCAGCACACAGACACTGCACTGAGGGACTGACACAGCGGGACAGTGAACACCTGCTCAGGGTAGCTTCATCAAGAAGCACTAGTGTCAAGAAGCAATATGATTTATTCAGGACTGTATGTGATCTCTCCAACTTGTACAGGAAGGAGTTACATAGCCACTCCATGATTTCAGACTGGTTTACTAACCCCAGATTCAGGTCTCCATGCTTTGGCTAACTGAAGTTAGCATTCCAGTTGAGATTATGCACTGCTACGGGGATCATTAGAGCAACTCCTTCGCCAGGCTTCAGCAGCACCATGAAGCTTGTAACCACTACAGAAATTTTCTTTCAACTGTTCTCATTACACAAGAGAGGCAGCAGTAGCAAGATACTGGAACACACAAAAAAAGCACCTAGATCTGGAGTACTGTCAACAGCGATAAAAAAATATAAATAAATAAAAAAATAGAAAAGCATCTAGAATACAAGTGTAGGTTAAAAACAGCAGTACACCTGAACCAAAACTTAAGCATTTTTACAAAGCCACGGATCTAAAAGAACACCTTAAAATACATCTACCAGGAAAGGACACACTAGAGTCAAACTTCAAAGAAGAGAAGGTTGCAGATGTTAAAACCTGAGTGCATCGATGCTCATTAGAAGCATCTTACAGCTAAAAGCTTATCCCTGCATCTCTGTGCTCAGATCCTAGGAACCAATGATCCTTTCCACCAGAAAGCACTCCCTAGCATCCTTTCCGATTAGTCAGTTCATTTATATCTCAGTATTATGTCAGATTTGCTACACTTTCTGTCCTGCTCCGCATTTAGTGTCTGCACAGCATAATGCATCTCCCGCATTAACAGCATGTACACAAAAAGCATCTCAACGCCTTACCTATGGCTCATACACTGATGGGGAAAGGTGTGGGGAAAAATTAAAAATGACAGGTTGACAACTCAAGTGCAAGGCATCGTGTTTTGTCAGAGCAAATGCTGCTCTGTGAGGCAGTGCAGCAATGTCACCAGATTTTTTCTCCCTGTTGCTGTATTTCTCCACTAGAGGACTCACCTGAGAAGTCTACTACAGCTTCTGCAGTTAAGCCAAGTTCTAAAAAAAAAAAAAAAAACCAAAAAAAAAAAAAAAAAAAAAAAAACACCACAACCCCGACATGTGGATGGTACATGTAAAATGAATGGAAATGTACTAGTAGATGTAGCACATATAATACATGAAGACATGCCCCTGTAACTACAAAAGAAACACGGCAAAGCTATTTAGCTTCCTGCTATTTTATGACAAATATACATGTTCGTTTAAATGAAGGTTAAATGCGAGAGCAAGCATGTCCGTGCTGGGTCAGATCAGAAGGCTACAGCCCAGCAGAAGTGCTGCTACATTCCAACACCAGCACTGCATATTAAGCTGGAAAGTAGCAGATAAACAAAGGCTAGAGAAGGTGGTAGAGAAGGGCCAGTATCAGCTATTATTTTCCAAATAAAGGGTCCCATCTACACAGAGGTGTTTCTATTTTATTATTTCTACGCACAAGTGCACACACCCCCTGCACAGATTCAGCTCTCGTAAAACAGAGCATCATATAACCTCACTCGCTCACACCACGGCTTATCATCATACCACCAGAAACAGCGGCAACGGCTAGCAACCCTTGCCGTGGATGATATGGGGAGCCGTATCTGCGGAGCTCAACTGGTGTTGGCAACGGCAGGGAAGTAAAAATAAGAAATAAATTAATTCTTGAGACTTCCCTGGTACGGATGGGGCTGCAGAGGCTGGAGCTGGCATCCCACGAGGGGAAGCTTGCCAGAGCTTTGACCCACCGAGGCTCCCGCGCAAGGC
>NW_009916354.1:0-633 GCF_000696875.1 Nestor notabilis | reverse complement strand
TCTTTTATTAAAAAAATAAAATAATAAAAAAAAAATTGAAACCCCCAAACCAACAAACCAACAACCAAGTTAGTTCCCCAACTCTTCCCACCCCCTCCCTTGCAGAGTGAGATTGTTTTGTCTGGAAAAAAATCCAAAGTATAACAAGGGGAGAACAGTTAGTGCTGATTTTCATTTGCATAAATTTTCATATATTTTGGTGAAAATAATAGACTAGTGGAGAGCGGGGCTTAGTGGAGTCAGTGCAAAGGAAAATCTTAACATGGATCGTTTCGCTGGAGTTGAGAACATGCTTTTTCCCCCCTGTCACCTCATTAAAATCAAAAATTAAAAAAAAAAAAATTTCTCTCTAAATCCTGGAAGTATGATCGGTAAGTGTTTTACTTTTTTTTCAAAAATCTACTTTTGTTTTCTTTAAACAATATTTTAAAAAGCTTAGGACAAAAAAGGGAAACCCATGGCAACTGCCGGGAAGGAAACAGAAAAAAAAAAAAAAAAAAAAAAAGGGAAAGGGAAAAAAAGAAAATCCCACCAGCAACAAAAAGCACCTTAGTGAAATATTACATAAAAAGCATGGATTCATTCCAAAGCTCAAGGCAGCAAAGCAATTCTTCAGCGCTGGAAAGTCTTTCT
>NW_009916353.1:1367-2684 GCF_000696875.1 Nestor notabilis | reverse complement strand
CCGGTCTCTCTCGGTTCTGTAATCGTTTTCTGCCTTTGGATCAGTCTGCGGAGGAGACAGAGGAGGCGTCCATCGTGTGGCACTGCGAGGCGAGAGCGAGCGAGAAGAGGAGCGGAGCAGAGAGGAGCGAAGCGGGGGAATCCCGGGAGGCTGAAGAGGAGGAAAGAGGAAAGCACTCTGGGCACAGGGACCCCCCTAGCACCGGGGCGTCGCCGGCACCTTTTGGGTGCCCTGGCTGGGTTTGAGCTGGGTGCTCTCCCTGTAACCAGGGCTGGGGGCTTCGCTTCTGTTGGCCTTTTGCCACGTTGCCCCATGGGCAGGTAGCCTGCCCAGAGAGACGGGCAACCCTGTAAGGAGGGTGACAGCCACTGTCTTTACGGCCCGGGGTGGGGGGAAGCAGAGCTCCTGAAGATGGGGTGTGGTGCTGCAGCCACGACTGCCCGCCCGTGTCGTGCTGCAGCCACGACTGCCCGCCCGTAACTCGGGCTCCGTGGGGCTTGTTGGGAGCACCGGGCCGAGGGGAACCGCCCTGTACGGAGGGCTGTGCGTGTCCCCTGCGCTGGGCAGGAGGTGCTTGGAGGGACCCCATGTAATCAGATGGGTGTCTCTGGCCCCAGCCTTTCAGAGGTGTGGGGCTGAGACGTGTGGGGCTGGGCGTGCCCTGCCCTAGGCCTCTTTCTCTCTGCTCTCAGCCCCAGGGGCGGTTTAGGAGGGAGAGGACTACTGGGGAAGGTGGGAGGCTGGGGGGAACTGGACCCCCTGGGGGTATTGTGTTATTGTGTCATGCCTGCGAGTGGGGTCCAGCTCATGCCTGGGCAGTCCTAGCCTTGAGCTGGGCTCATGCTCCAGAAGCAGGGCTGGGGCCTCTCCATTGGTTTGCTTCCCTCCGGACCGCTGGGCATCGTGGAGGTGAGAAAGGTGGGCCTAACGTGGCTGATTAAGGGAGGGCGGGAGGTGTGGGTGGAAGGGGGACCGGGGGCCAGGGCACGCCGTTGGGGCCCTTCCTCCGAGGCTGATGTCCCTCACTCCTCCAGGCGGAGGACCTGGTTCTTGACTGTGCCCCCCCTTCCTTAGCAGCAGCTCCTGGACAAGAAGGACAAGGCATCGTGTGGAACGGTGCCAGCGAGCACGACGGGCGAGCTAGACGAGGGGTGACGGGCTGAACACAAGAGCACTGCCAGCGCCTTGAACTGGTGCTGCACTGGGTGACCTCCCTGTAAACAGGGCTGGGGTCTTTGGCCTTTTGCCACGAAGCCCCACGGTTTGGCTGCCCGGAGAGCGTGGCAACCCTGTAAGGAGGGTGAGAGCCACCGTCCC
>NW_009916353.1:615-1299 GCF_000696875.1 Nestor notabilis | reverse complement strand
TCCCCACCCCCCCTCCCCTGCCCCGGCGGCTCTCTGCCGGCTGGCAGCCTGCCCAGCGTGACCCCCTGGTGTCAGGGCGTGTCGCAGCATTTGCCCCTTGGCGTGTTGAGGCTCTCTGGCTTCCACGCAGCCCAGGGGGCTGGTCTGAGGCTCTCTTCTCCTGCTCGTGAGCAGGGTGACCCCCCAGACATTGGCTGCACGGAGCCCGCGCTCTCTTTGCGGAACTTCTGTTTTTCCCTGTTTGCATCCGTGGGTGCGTGTGTGTCTCTGTGTGTGTGAGAGCAGGAGAATGAGCTTCTTTAGGCCCTTGTTGAAATAGCTGCAGCGTACTTAGCCGGAACTTCCCAGGAGAGCAGGGCTCTGTGCAGTAACAGGGGGGTCCCTTCCGAGTCCGCGTTGAGGTCACCAAGCAGATTAGTCATGGTGCCAAGCCACTTAGAAGTGGTGCGGGCAACGCGACCTGCCTGTAGTCAGGACCTGGGTCTCTGCCTGCGTGGCTGCCCGTCCTGCTGGTGACCTGCCAGCGTGACAGCCCTGTCCTCGGGGCGTGTGTCACAACCCGTGGAGCCCTCTGTCCCCAGGAGCAGCCCGAGCTCGCTTTAAGCAGGGCTTCGGAAGGCTGCTTTAGCCAGCCCACAGGAACGAGACCTCCCTCGCCCTTTAGAGGGAGCAGGTTGGGGAAGT
>NW_009916353.1:0-584 GCF_000696875.1 Nestor notabilis | reverse complement strand
AGGTCCGTCCCGGTGCTCCTGAAGAAGTATGTGATGATGATGATGATAATGGGGATGATGATGATGATGATGTGCTGCAGCCAGGACGGCCAGCCCTTAACTCGGGCTCAGGTCGGAGCCTCAGGCTCCGTGGGGCTTGCTGGGAGTGCCGAGGCGAGGGGGCTGCCCTGTAAAGAGGGCTGTGCGCGTCCCCTGCTCCCCGAGGGAGTGCTGGGAGGGCCCCCTGTAAGCAGGTGGGTGTCTCTGGCCCCAGCCTTGGAGGGGCAACAATTTGGAAGATGTGTTTTCCCATGGCAGAACTGGAATGGCCTCTAAAAATCCAGGGAACGGCACTGAGCCAAGTACCTTCCCCAGACCCGTAAAGACCCTCCCAAAAGCACCAAGGATGCTGTAGGGTGACTGCAGCCCCGGTGACAGGGAGGTCCCTTTGCTCAGAGCGCCTTCCTCTGGGCCTTTCTTCAGCCCGCCGCTTCTCCTCTCGCTCGCTCCTGCCTTGCAGTTCCACACGTGAGGGACGCCTCTTTAACTTTCTCCTCCGGGGGCTGCTGCCAAGGAACAGGGGCGCCTTTGCCAACTCCTCCGCT
>NW_009916352.1:16388-24999 GCF_000696875.1 Nestor notabilis | reverse complement strand
CCTGCTATTCCAGTCCTGGGCCCCTCTTGTGCCAAACTTTATACTTTATTTGTTTATAGTTACAGCAATGCTCATGTTGAGGCAGTTCTTGTGAATAGCTTTTACTCATTTTCAACTTTTGCTTTTCACTCTGCTGGTGTAATCCATCTTGTCCGTGGTGCCTGTTATGAAGGGCAGGGCCCAGACACGGGGCTGGCTGGCACTGAAGTAATCCCATGATTCTACATGATCTGAATGTAAAAAGCAAAGAACCCTGAAGTTAATCATTGCTTACTATGACTGACTCAGGCTCTCTATTCCTTTTCTGTCCTCTGTCCTTGTCACTGTGCCACTTGACCTACTTCCTCATGGCTGGACTATGTACCTCCACCATGCATTGCACAGGAATCTAGTCT
This sequence comes from Nestor notabilis, assembly GCF_000696875.1. Taxonomy (NCBI): domain Eukaryota; kingdom Metazoa; phylum Chordata; class Aves; order Psittaciformes; family Psittacidae; genus Nestor; species Nestor notabilis. The sequence continues at coordinate 24,604 of NW_009916352.1, read as the reverse complement.
GGGAGGGGAAATGATTCTTGCAAAGCTTTGGGGGCCACCTCTGCTCAGTCCAAAAGTCCCTGGGGGAAAAGACAGTGCCTTTGAGCTCACTGGACATAAAATTTCCTATCTCAGGCAGTTCCTCACCCTTCCCTTCATGTGCTTGCAACAGAGCTAATTTGTGTTTTAAGTAGAGAGGAGTTTCCAGTTTCAGATAAAATGGACAAACTTATGCAGGAGTTTTGTCTCCAGGACTGGGAGTAGAGATACAATCTCCTGCTGCCACTACACCTATTCCAAACCTACAGGAGGTCATTTTTATTTCCTTTCATGCCATTCATAACCCCGGGCAAAGGGATAAGGACAGCAGAACCCTGCTGAGCAATTGATGTGTTTGTGCTGCCTTGTATTAAGGAGTAATATTTTTGCATCACCTTAGGTTATATACTTCTAGGATATTCTGTTACCCACAGCTTAATCCTTTCAGGATTTTTCTGCCAGCAGGCAAAATGGAATGGCACATTTTGCTCATACTTTGCTCATGTTGTATACTCCCCCTAAGAACTAATATATGCCAAGTACTTACGACAGTAACAAAGTTTGTCACAGACTCCAACTGGACTACGATGGGCTTTGCAAGAGAGTCCTGTGAGGTACTATCTGGATTTCTAAAACTCTCCCCCTTACTTTCCCCTTGGGTGTCACTGTTAGCACCCAAGTAAAGTCCGTTTTGCCTGTAATGGTAACTGCTGAGCGATTTCTCTGTCCTTATCTCAACCCAGGAACCTTTAGGTGTATTTTTTCTCCCCTGTGCAGCTGAGGAGTGCAGTGACAGAGCAGCTTTGGTGGGACCCTGGTGTCCAGCCTGGGTCAACCCACCACACTGCTACTGACATTCAGCAGGGTCATTCTCTTGTGCAGAAGGTACCAGGTATTTACAACTAACACTTTCCCAGCAAGACAAACCAGTGTACAGGACCAGAAGCAGCAAGATCACATTGCCCATATTCCTAGTTTTAAGCAGTAGAAGTATGTATCTTAGTTCTTAGAGCATCCAGCTGGTGGTGCCAAATAGTAACTGCGAAGGACATTTTGTTTCTACTTTGAATGCTTGAATAAAGGCATCTTTACAGTTGTTTCTTAGATTTAGACTCTTCTAAAACACTGTCCTTCTCTCTCTCAGTGAACTTAGCATGTCAGCTTCTAAAAGTCAACTGTTGCGTGTTTATGCCTCACACAAAGGGATGTAACTCCCTTCCACCCTGATTTATTTGAAAGCTCACCCTGTGCATGGAGTATAGGAGATATACATAGAGGTACATGGATGCAAAGCAGTGGAAGATCAAGCCCAGGAAATTTTGGCCAGGAGTAATATGTTTACTTCATAAATCATAGTAAACCTTAAGAACACATACACCTGTTCTCTTGGGTGGAGAGTATCTCTGTACCTAGCATTTATATAACTTATATGACCTGATGTCCTGTCCACGATCTTCGACACAAATATTATGGCTGTTGACAAGTCAGCTTGTGACCTCCTTTTTCTGTGAAGTCCAGTAGTTAAAAGTATTTAGCTTGGAAGAAGATACCTGTTTCCAAATTGAAAAAGGGAGAGTGGGGGGGTGGGGAGGAGGGTAAGGGAGAAATGGTAAAGGAACACCGTGTTATGTTTCAGTGGCCAAACAGTGACCTATAAAATGTGCTGGTGAGAACAGAAAATGTAATGCACCTGTGACTGCAGCCACAGTTTGTTTGTGTTCATTCTTTTTGATATTTGATTATAAAGGTTAAAGCAGGGGCAAGGGAGTGCTAACCTGAAGTGCTAGCTTTCCTATGGCTCCCAGCCACATAAGTTGGTGCTGATTTGAGAAGGTCAGGGTCTTTGCTGGCAGGCAGGAGGCGATGAGGAATAAACCCCAGGAAAGCCAGTTTTTACAACAGTCACGAATAGGGCTATTTTAGGAAGTGTTTTGCCCTGTTCTAGAGCATGCCCGCTGTTCCCATGGGCTTCCTGCTTCTCACTGAGAGATTGCAACAGATTGCTTCTTGCACAAGACATGGGCTTGAGATAGGCTGGGCAGACGGCAAAGTGCAAGTATGACCAGTCAGGGCGGGGAAAGTATTATGAGGGTGAGTCAGGCAGAGAGAGGCATGTGGAGAACAGCAAAACTAACCACGTTCCCTTCACTTGGACTCCAGCACTGGTGGATTCATGGCTAATGCAATTCATCCAGGCACCGTGACAGTTGTTCTCCAGAGCATGTTATTCATATCTTTGGTCACTGAAAGAAAGCACCTAAATGTTATATGCTGGGTGAACACTGATAAGGACTTGGCTCCAAAGGCAACTGCTTAAGATTACCACTTTTCCACATTTCCACCTATCAGAATAATTCCTTAATTTGGTTTCAGGGATGAAGGCACTTCTATATGCATGTTTATGGTAAAATTGCAATATGAGAAGGAATATTAATTATATTGTCGAGAAAAAAATGTGTTTAGTCTCTGATGCAGTAAAGTCAATCACTGTGATTGGTTTATTCAGTATTTTTTATATTTACTTATCAGATTCAAGTTTTAAAATTCCTCTAATACTTCAGCTTCAGTGTGCAGTTGAAATATTAGAGGAACATCTTGCTCTGCTCTGAGACCTGCTGTCCAACATGTGTAACTTTGTCTGTCTTGTTTTGCTCAAGTATACCTCATGAAATCTGAAGTATTCCCAGTGCAACTGTGGAGGTTAATGATTTACTGAGACTCATTAAGAAAATTAAATCCTCTTCAAAGAATTACAGCCAAACATTCTGCAAATGTTTTGAAACACGATGGCTGCACTCTGTCCCCAGTTGCTCTTGTGAAATCCTGCTGTAGTGAATGGAGGCTACATGTGAGGACAGGGCTGGACTACAGCCTGTTCATGCTGGCCAAGCAGTTACAACTTAGGTTTACAGCGCTTCTTCAGGGAAGTGGGGAGCACACTTAAAATCCCCACGGTATCAGTTGTTCTTGTCTCCTCAGTACCTTGAATCTGTCTTACAAGAATGGCTTGAGAGGCAACAGCTGAAGCAATACAGGACAAATACTGCCATTTTTATATCCACGTGAAAAATGAACATGTTTGAATGCAGAGAGGTAAAAGAGCAACCACTGGTTAAGCTCTAGTTGCTGGCACCTGGGTTTCATGACTACAACTAAGAACAGAACGTAGCTGATTGTCCTTGCATGTATGTACAGCCGTTTACCATTTGATAAAATCAAGAGGATGAATTGTACCATTGATGGGATTTCTCAGGCTACGTAGATGCTGTCTTTTCACCTGCGTGTTTAGTTAAATGAGGTTTTCCCTTTCCTGCAGGCAAGCAAATTGTTTTCTTTCTCCTTTTGATCTCTCAGGACTCTGTTTTTCAGCCTGCCTGTCTTACCTTAATTCCTTTTGATAATAGAGGCCTTTTATCACACATGCTAAAATTGTTGGATAGGTCCTTTTGACATGCCATGACAAAACTAAATAAGCAGCTGTTCAAATGTCATGTATCACTTCATTTTTCCACGTCTCATCACTAGATTTCACAATATCATGAGTGTTATGATTTTTGCTGGATTTTGTTGAGCTCCAGCTTCTGGACTTTTTGCCTTAAAGTAAACATGAAAATAGCTTACATGTCAAGCTCTTGTGGTTGCAGAAGAGCACTTAATAACCTGCTCAGTTGTATGTGAAAAGAAAATTAAAGCATATTTATTGTGAAAAATCTACTGGTTGGGGGACCTGAGGCATGATTTCAGAATGCTTGGGATTGGTGATATTTCATACACATTTGTTTGCTGTTTATTAGCAGATAAGCAACAGGAGAGGATTTCTGTACTGGAAAATTTTGGGTTAGGAATCTAAGGACTATTTAGTCACACTGATGGACTGTGCTGTCTTAGGCACATGATAGTTTTCAACACATCTAGAAATGTGACTAATAATTTAGCCCATTACTATAAAAATGAAATTATTTTTATGGGCTGGTCAGATGAGTACCTGAGCAACTTAATGGATGTAGCCTTTAGTTCCTGGGAAACCCCTACACTGAACATTATATTTTAAGGAATGACTAGAAAAAATAGGATTTGTAAAACTTTTCCAAGATAAAATTGTTTATTAGCTATAGAATTGTTAAAAAAACCTCAGCTTTCACGGTTTGGTTTGGATAGGTTTTTTTTCCTTCCAGGCTGTTGTGTGGCTTGGAAGCAGCAATCTATTTTTGTAACTTGTCACTTTTATTTTAAACAAGCAAACTGGCATTCAAATTTCCTGTCCTAATCTAATTCACACAGTGTTTTCTGTAGTAAATAATGGTAACATCTGCTTTGGCTCTTCAGTCAGAAAGTATAGAAAGATACTTCAATTAGTATCTTGATTATTTTATTTTTTTTTTTGGTCTAAATTAAATTCTAGAAACTTGTTTAAAATATTAGGAAAAGACTACTATATAGGCCTTCAATCTGCAAGGATTTAAGTACCTATGGGATCTCGATGAACTCCTAAGTGTCATTTAGAAATGGCAATTCTATTTTATATGATGATATTTTCTGCCGTTAGTCATTGCTACTCTATTTCTGACTCGTGTAGCTTTTCAAGACCTTAAGATTAATGCTTTTAATAAATTGCTTTCAAGCGCAGGTTTGTTCAAAACCTTGAATTTTGTAGCAGGCAGCCTGTAGTGACAGAAGGGGACTTTAAGTTGTTTATCAGGAGTGAAATCTATATATAAGCACAGGAGACATATTTAGCAGTGAATTTGCTGTGGAAGCTGCTTTCCGATAGCAGAGACACGCTGCTGAAAACCAGTTTGTATTTCATAACCTCACTTTTACAGGCATCATATCACTGCAGCTTATAAAAAAAAAGACTTGACCCATTATGCAACTCTTAGAAATGAACTAGGAAGGATAATAGGAAGTGATAACTTCAGAAGAAGCATTCATACCAAATGCTTCTATTACCAGTGAAAGTATTTTTTATGTGTGGTGTATAAAATACATGTATTCATTTTATAAATGAAGGTTAGATTCAGCATAAAATTAGATTATTGCTGAAGATTGTTATTTTATACATATAATACTTGCACTGTTCAGTATTTAAACACTTATACATAACCTTCAAGTAGGCAGAAATTTCTGAATTTACCATTCATATTCTGGTCTTGTTCAGTTTTTCTTCCAATAGGATCTATATCTTAACTGATACAGATCTGATCTACACAGCCAGCAGTAATCACTGCTGTTTTTTTTTCTGGTCTTGTTTTCTTCATAATGAAAAAGTAAAAATTATATGCTATAACTGGCATTTATTCTTCATGTTTAAATTGAGTAAACCAGAATCCAGGTCCAAGTAGTTGTTTTCCTCCTCTTTTATTTCCAGAACACTTTTCATTTTTGAGTGTTTATTCCTAAATATGATATGATTTTATCTCTGTGGAAGAAGATGTGCAAGCAACAGGGCAGAGGCTTTCCAGTGACAAACACCAAACTAAACACAGCAGGGCTGTAGCAGGTCCCCAGGTAGAAACGCTCATGGAGAACTAGATAATCTTTTTTAACTACACAATATCAAACCTAGCAGTGACTGAGAAAATACTTCTCACCTAACACATCTATAGTCTGCTTGAAGGTTTCAAATATGTTTTGTTTGGATGCCTCTTTTTCTTCTCAGTTTCTTCTCCTCCCTGCAAAACCATAGAAAACTTGTTCAAGAAATGCAACTATTTTCACCTCAAATTAAATTTCCAGTGCTTTACACAGCAGGTAAGAAGGCCAAAACCACAGCCAAAATTTTTGAGATGGCAAGGGCAGGGTAGCCTAGCTCAGCTGAGGGCTATAAACACTCATTGCTTAGCTTTTAAATTAAAGAGTAGCTTCTCTCTTTTACCTCTCTTATTTCTCACCTTATCTTGGTAGTTGTTATAAGTAAAACTTCACCACACTTGCACTCTGAGGTGTCCAGGTACGTATTCTGTTCTGCTGGTCTGGAGGGTGAAGGTTAAAAAAGAAAAAAAAAAGGAGGCTTAGAAACAGAGGGAGGGGGGAAACACCAAAATAGATAATGGGTCACAGAGGAGTGCAGAATATTCATGTCAGAAGAAAGACTGCTCCAGCCCAGGTCCCTATCTATCTCTTGCAGATGCACTTAGCTTTGCATGCTGATTAAAATCCTTTGAAGCTGATAGGACTGAATAGGTGTGGGTGAATTTACACTGATATGTAAGTCCTCAAATGCTGCATATTCCAAAGAAATGGCTTCTATCAGAAGCCACCCTAACTTTTTTCTTATTTCTGCTGTATCCTTGATAGATAAAACCAAAGCTGGAATTTCTTGAATAGTTCCATTGCTGACCCTGATCCTTCAACATCCCATTTAACTACTCACATGATAAAGTTATTTGTAAATGTTAAATCTTTGCAGGATTATGATCTAAGGGAGTCTTAGAGCCTGATCCAACTACTTCAGAGGCCTGCCCTAGATTTTGGTGATCAGTGTATCAGAGCCATACTAAAAGGATTAATATGCTGCCAGTGCTTAGTGAAGATACAGTTTTCCTACAAGCACGGTTCAGTATTCTAGTACTGACACATCACATTCAGAGCATGTAATATAATGGTGCACATTATATAGCATATCTCACCATACTTAGGCTAGCATAACTGATGGTTTACAGTGGCTCCAGTAGCCATTGCTTTATTTATGCTTTCATAATCCAAGTGCTTAGCAGTGTAAATATTTCCTCTGTGTGGCTACACACAGAGAGGTGTATTTACTTATATAATGTGTGAGGTCATGTCATGGAGAAGCATGAAGTTTTTGCTGGCGTCTAAGGTGAGTGGGTTACCTGCTGCAGTGACAGGGAGGCATTAGGCAGGCTGCCATGGCCTTATCCCAGTAACTCTACCATGCCTAGAGCTCTCCAGCAGACTAAGCCTTTCTGTGGAGAGGGCAGCATTGCAGAAGTAAAATTACATTTTATAGCACTTTACAGCTTGTATGTATTAGGCTTCTGTAAAAAATAAAGGAAAAAACATTAGAACCCTTTCCCTGGTGTTCCTACAGAAATATTCTGGGGCCTTCTTTCTTCCTCTGGCTACTCTAGCCTTTAATTTTACTTCTCTGCTTTCCCTGTGTCAGGAGAACCTTCCTTTTATTTCACAGTTGTGGCTAAGAGGACTGGGGAGATGATACAGGGAGAGATTTGGCTCTTTGTTTTTTTTTCTTTCACTAGCTGGCAGGAGATACAGGATGACCTACAACAGGAGAGGGGTGCCCTGGATGTCTGTGGAGTACTGCTGAAATGGGAACCAGGTGATGGAAGATGAGGCAAAAAAAGAGTAATTTTTGTGGTGAGTTCTTTTTCTGAGTGCTGGAAATCTACTACTGAACCAGAAAGGCTGGAGGCCCGGTAAAAACAAGTAACATGCTAGACTAGAAGACTTTATATACATAAAAAGAAAGGTATTTCTTTTTTCCCACATGGTTTGAAATTTATTTCGGGACTACAGAAATTATGATGTCTTGGTTTTTATGATGACAGTCCTGTTATCATATGCTATGTGGCCATCCTATCCAAGCAGCTTTGCACCCATCACGAACACACGTTAGTTCTACTTAAGAACACTAGGCAAAGAAGGAAAAAAAATGTATTACCACTTCTATTTTGTGATGAAGAAGGTAAGAGTCTGTAATGTAGCTACGCCATGTGGATGTGGACATTTTTCTGCAGCCAGAATACAAGTTCCCTTGCCAGATCTGAGTGTCTAGCTTAAGAATACTTCATTTTTCATTATGTGACATCATCATGAACAAACTGATATTAAATGGTGTAAAAAAAAATCATTTTTTTGCATGATACCTTTCATCTCAGGATTTCAAAGCACTTTACAATCATTAACCTGTACCTCTTATCCCAGTAATCACATGAGTAAGGTCGTCTTCACAAAGAAGAAACGCTTCTAAATATGTTCACATCCTGTTGAAGAGGAGAGGAGAAGAAGCCAAGTTTACTCAGACGGGAACTGGGATTAAAACTCAGCACATCTGCTCTCTGTAAGCATCTTTCTTCCTTTCCAATGCATCTACAGATCCAAATTTCCCAGTAAATATTGAGATATTGGTGGGTTTGGTGCATATATGAAACCTGATGATGATTGGTTTAAATTTAGGATCTCCAGCTGACACAGGTCTGTTCTGTTGCTTTGTAGGG
>NW_009916352.1:12608-16368 GCF_000696875.1 Nestor notabilis | reverse complement strand
GGGAAAAAATGCTGTCATGTCATGCATGTAATCACAGCTGTTTTGTTTGTTTTACAAGTGGTTTTCTTCACAAGCTGGATTTTGTTCAATACGCATTACCAATTCTGTCATATTGGTCAGCAGTGTTTGGAACAAGAATACTTAACCAGATGAATAGTCCCCTCCCATGTGAATAACTATAATGACTTCTAATCCACTCAGTCACGCTGTATAGAGAAAGTAGAGAAACAAATCCTATCAATGGGACAAGAACACAGCTTAACTCAGAAAAAGCTTTCAGAATATTAACTGTAAGTTACTGGATGATTTAAGTTCTTCATAAAAGACAAAATATTGCGGTGACTTTTCAAAGTCAAATATTATTAGTCATGCTTTGTGTTCAGATTTTGCCCTGATTTTGTTTTAGGGTCATATTTGTTTGTTCTAGGGTGAATGGGCTTAGGGCCAGTATAAACCTGGACTTACTGTCTGAGAGTCAAGGCTGTCCACTCTGTGAATGAAATTGTTTCTTCTGGTTGATCTAACTCTACCATAGAAATCCACAACATCAGGTTTTGATCTCTTGCATAACTATTATGTATGATCCAGTGCAGCCTTTTACTATCTTTTTCTGCTAAGTCTTGGCCATCTTTGTGCATGTTTCTCATGACCAAAAAGCTGCCTGTTTGGTATTATTTATCTTTAGAAGGAGGAGGGTTGGCAACAGTTCATTACCAGAAAAAAAGTTGGTACTAAGACCTTCTAAATATAACCACTTACTGAATTTACTGATTTTCTTTTTTCTTTATATGGAATTACTTTTCAGCTACTGTATCCTTTTGGATTCAGGCTGTTGTGTTATTTTTGAATCTTCTCATTTGAGAACAGTATTTCAAGCATTTGAACATTTTACCCTTTGTAGAGGAGGCTAGGCTTTGACCCTGTCACCACTCAAGATGCTTTGAAACTTGCCCACACCTTTATTTACTGCAGACTGGATTATTATGATTCCTGCAAAACTGCCTGCCCAGGTACTGCTATTAAAAGGTTTTGTTAGAGTCAATATATTGAGTAAGAACTTTATAAGCTTTTTAAACTTTCAAGTTACGTTACTGTGTTATTGATTCTTTGTATTGTGTGATGACGTCCCTCTCAATTTCTACTTTTAATTTGTTGTATAGAGAAAGATAAGTTTACAGCTTTGCTTGTAGTCCAAGAATTCACAGGATATATAGCTGGGATGGTTAAAAAATTGTTTGATCAAGTAGTATTTTTACCAAATTGCAGGGTGCAATGGACAAAATAGATGGTCTACCAGTACTTAAACTTGGAAAAGATATGGATCATGAACTTCAGAATAGTTCCCCTAAGACTGCTAGAAGCAAAATCAGATGAAATCAGAGATGGATTGCAATAAGAAAGCAAATAATTGATGGTAACATAGCTAATATCATTTGACATGGCATTATGGGTGATAGAGCTTGACACTAGACATGTAACATGCATTTGTAAGTGTGGCTAGTAAACATACCTATGTTGATCTAATATATGATTCAGTCATCCTAAGGACATTGGACATTCCGATTAAAATAAAGAAGAGGGAGAAATGCAGTATTAGATAGCTAGTTGATTGATAGGCTGAAAAAGTTGTTAGTTTGAATATTAGTTAGTCTGAATTATTTCTGTTCCTTCCAAGAATTTGTTCTTGCTCTGGCGAAGTTACATGTTTTTATTGGTCAACGTGGAAAGTGCTGATGACTCAAAGTCACTTATGAAACCTGATGTAAATCATTTGATAAGGCATCATCACTTGAGTGATATGTGTTTGAATATTAACAACCAGTGTTTAAGGAGGAAGAGTCTAACAGAGGCTAATTTACATGTTTAATCCAAGAGTTAGCGTTTATCACAGCCTACAAGTAAAGGAAAGGTGACTGTAAGTTCCATAATCAAGCAGAAGAAACACCCTAAATTTGGAAGCAGAAACTAGATACATTCAAGCCACATTTTTATTCTGGGGCAAACTAGTCCTTGGTGCAATCTTGTTTGGTATGCAGAAGCTTCTTTAATACATGACACTTTTTAATAAAGACCAAAAAAAAATCTAAAATGAGTACTATAATGCAGGCAGAAAGTATATGGTTGAAGATGAACAGCCTCTGTTAAATAGGAAGTCAAGTTAAATGATGATAAATTTCCTTAGGTCTTAATCTTCCTTTGAATCCTATTTTCTTTCTGATTATTAATACCCTCTGCTATCAAGCATATATTCAATTTGTATTGAAACACTAGAAGACATGGCTCCTTTCCTGTTGTTTTCTATTTCCACATACACGTACAACAATACACTCAGAAGTTTCTCAGAACCAGCAGAAGTGGTGAATGGTTTTAAAACAAGCCAGTACTTTGAGTGCTTTAATGTTCAGTTGAGGTAAAAAGCATAATTAAAGATTATCCATGTACTTTGCGTGACAATGGCAGTACTGTCAGATGAGGTGTGGCATCTGGGGGAGTAGTAACTCCTAGCCAACAGGACATGACTGAGTTTAGAAATCACTTAACCTATGCTATCTATAGCCTTATTATATAACCACTTTCTGAAATAGCATTGAAGAATATAGCTGTACGTTCTTGTTAAAAATCCAGTTATTTTCTTATCACCCAGATGCAGATCTGATCTGCACCACTGCAGCTGGTGGAAGAAGGATGAAGCTAAATGGCCGTTAGGCTTGTGAACTTTTTGTACATGCAGAAATGTGCTCATGCTGCAGCCCTCTAGGTTAGGAGGCAGAGTGCCCTCTGGGGCTCGTGAGACTTTTTTAGGGCCAAGTTATGGAAGAAGCTTTAATCTGACTTGTCACTTTGGAAAGTCTTCTTTCCCTCCTGAGTAAGTCAACAGCCTATGGGGACAAGTTTTCCAATTTACTACCTAAGTGAGAGCCTCTGAGTCTGTTCTATTGGTGCTTCTTTTTGGAACTACTTCTGATACAACTGGTGGATTCTTGCTTCTTGAGCATTTCTTAACCAAAGGCTGACTGATATATAACTCCTTGGTGAGTGTTTGGTTTTATTGTTCTATCTTGACAGGATTTACATCAATAAACTTGTTGTTTTTCTTTATTTGCCTTGTCTTTATGAAGTTTGCTTTTTTGACCTCCCTGGAAAGGTACACTGACTTATCTACGGGTGGGATGTGACCAAGCTGAACTCTAGCTGGTCTGCAATTTGCATCCACTTCTGAATTTACCATAGCAGAGTAGGGAGGTGGAAAGGAGAAACTAAGCAAGTTACGCCCCCACAGAAGAGGGTGAAGAAATTGTTTAAGAACATGAAGCAAACAGGGATCTTGGAAATAATACTGGTGCCTGGTATTACTTTACTTTTTGTTCTGTACTGTGTAAATCTCATTTTGCTCCATCTAATCTAAAAAATGCATTTGCATAATGACATTTTGTTAAATAACAGGTATCTTGTTGAACTGCTTAATTAAACTTTGGCTGACTTGTGTGTATTTTCAAATCCTTACTTCCTAATACCTTTAAAGGAGATGGAGTTTGCCAAGGTATCTGTTTAATTATTTCACCTATGTTTATTTGGGAAGTTTTCTGTTTAATCCAGTTTCCTCCCTCTTTTCTTCTTCTTTCCTTCTTCTTTCCCCTTTCCCCTCTCTTGCAGAACACAGGACACAGGCATTCAGAATTAGGCAGTTGTCCAAATCTATTTCAAAACAAAATTTTATATCAAAACTTCTTGCAACTACAGGGTGAAGGTCACATGTACT
>NW_009916352.1:1973-12577 GCF_000696875.1 Nestor notabilis | reverse complement strand
AGGAAAATTTGCAATGACGTTACAGACTCATCTCTCTTTCCTCTCCCAATAAATACATGCATAATGTAGAGTTACAAAAATGTTATTTTTCAGGAGAAGTCGTGCTTACCATGTCCCACATAGGACCAGTTGAAAGAACTCTGGCTCAGAAGAAAGACTTAAGGTAGGCATATCTTACCTAAATAGCCTTTTTTTTTTTTTAATTCCTGATTAACAGCAAAGACTTAGCAAAGCATGTCTAGATTTTAGAGTATTAACAAGCAGCTGCATTATTATTATAATAATATCACTTGATATCAGTGGCAGAGAAATGTGGAACCTGAAATAACATTCAGAGATGGGAGAAATCATGGCATTTTGCAGATACTAGCTATACAAAGCTTTTGTAAGTGCTAGTTCCATGTTCACACCTTCCATCAGTTTTCCATACTGAACCCACAGTAAGGCTGTAGTGATGTAGGAAGGTAGATCCTTGGAACAAATCTTGAATTAGACGTAGAAGTTGACATAGCTGAAGCTGCATTTGTAGCTGAAAACATTCTATTAGTTTGATTTTTCCCTAATGTTTCTACGGTAGCTATCCTTGCATGTTTTTCAGGTGCTTTTGAGTCACTTTGCTGTGCTGCTGGCTGTGAAAGTGAGAGAACAGCTTCTGCAGATGAAAGGCCAGCAATGATAGCACTGGAATGTGACCTCTGTCATTTATCAGAATGACATTGTCTGTTGGACGACACAGCATTCTTATTTTTACTACTGCTTTTGTCATGGAATCAGGTCAGTTCCTGGGGGCATATATTACCATGCTATGCATATACCCATAAATGGCATGTGAAGACTCATAAGTATGAAGTTATCTTAGTTAATACAAAATAGGTTTAATTTCAAAAGCCCTCTCTTGTGTGTAGATGTTTAATATGTTCCTCTATTGCTTCCAACCTGTATTAAAAGTCTGCTTGAAAGAAACCACTGGGATTAGAGAAGGACTGGTAATTATCGTGGAAAAAGAAAATTAAACAAGGATAACTTTCATGCTGTGGATGATGGGTATTATTCTGTGCTTAAAAGACCAAGGTCTCATAAACTGTGATTATTCCTTCTTGCCTCCGATTTGTGAAGTACCTGAAACAATAACAGAAAAGAAGCTGTTACGCAGAAGATGGATTTTGAGTAAATGATGTTCCTTGGGTGTAATCTCCGTAGCTTCCTTCTCCTTATGTGCCATTGAAAATAATGGTGGCAAGTGCTTGCTGGATAGATTGTAAGGCTGAAAGCTGCGACTATACATCAATTGTTTTCTTAAGCCACAGCATCCACAGCTGCAAAATAGGATGAGGTTCAAGAGTCCTCAAAATAAAAACCTGTGCTTTGTAATGCAAATTCTATTATTTCTATGGTACTACTTCTAAGGTATTACAGATCTGAGGTTTATTTGTAGATTGTGTCCCTTGGGAGATTCCAAAGGGTCAGGAAAATTTTGGGGTTTTGTTGGTGCATACAGATTAGGACAATGCACACAGCCAGGACTGTCTTTAAGCTAAAGGGTTGAAATGCCAAAAATTTTGGTCTTTTTACATCCGGATAAAAGGAAATACTTCTACTGCTCTTCTTTTACTGTGGAGTGTGGAAGAAATTCTGTGTTTGTTTCCATGATGAATCATGCAGATGTTAGTTATGCACATGTTCTAAGATGAAACTCCGTCCTTAGTTTTTGATAATTCTTCTGCTCTTGAAGGGAGAATTGAGATTCCTTGTTCTCCGTCTTCCAGTTCCATCTCTAATTTTTTTTTTGCAGATGAATATGCTGGATGATACTTATAAATGAGTATTTAAATAGCATTTGGTTTTGTGCATAGACAATGTAACAAGATCTCTGGTATTTTAAAGCTGAAAAAAATAGCAGTGAGTTAGTAAATACGTGGAAAATTACAATTTTAGCCAGTTATGTCTTTGTGTTTCTACGATAGTTTCCTATGCAAGCTAAAAAGATCGAGCATTTCTTCATAACAATGCCCACCCCATACCAAAAAAGAGCAGCAGGAGAGAGTTATCCATGTTACAAATCTCAGTTGTAAACCTGTTTGGTTGCTATTAAAATATAATATAATAGAAAGCATTTCAGAGTGAATGAATGAGCAAAATACCCTTGCTGAACAAGTGCCTAAGTGCTTCGCATGACAAGGTGAACATATTCCTGATCTAGAAAAATAGAATCAGTTTAAACAGTGTTTTGAGTAGTCAGGTTTTAAGTATGCTCATAATTTTCTCACTAGTTTTTAATCCCGTGTTTGGGAAGTGCCTGGACTGATAGGCTGAGTCATTTTCTGGTGATTAAGTGCTATGTCTGAACAGGAAACATACTGCAAAAGGCTTAAGGGGGTTTATAAATAGAAAATGTTCTGAGGGAATATCGTTACTCAGAAAGCAAATTCTATTGATACATGACTGCATAGATTTCTGTTGAACAAGACAAGTATTTTTTAATAGAAAAATTTATTTATAAAACCAGAACTTTAATTACTTAATAGTAGTTCTTTACATTTTTATCTTACTCTGACGCATGTGTAGGGACAGTAATCACTACCAAAACAGAGTGCCTCGGTAGCTATCCTTCTTTTACACAGCCTATGCTTTTGATTCCAAGAACATACTTCTTTAAATTTGTTCTTGTTAAACTGACAAATCCTAGTTTACTGTGTGCTGCTTATGTGCTTTCTTCACATAATATCATACATTATTATCATAATGTCACGCGTGCAGAAGGAGCAAGGAATGGAACACAGAAACTAGGAATTCCTTTGTTAATACCACTTCTGCTTTTGTTAAATTATTGTTAAATGAGTGAGTCACCTTAGACAAGTTTTTCTATCATTTTCCTAGGTTTTCATAGAACTGTGATTGATTTGTCTTCACTTTGTTCTTCTGGAAAGGTAGGTTAACAGCTACTCCTCCATTTCAGAATGATATTGTATGACATGCTGAGTATGAAGCATAAGAAGTTACTGCACAATTCCCTTGAAGTCAATAACTGTGTCTTTTTTTTGCCCCTCTCCACTTAGCAGCCATCTTAGGATCCATATCTGGTCATACTACAGAGTAACTTACTAGCAAACTGATGATTTGACTGAAAAGAGCAGTTCTGTCATGGTTTAAAGAGTAGCTATGTTGTTAACACAGGAAAAAAAATATTGTGGACAAGTAATGGAATTAAAATCTAACTTACCTATGTTATAGCTGGATCCAAAGCTAACCAAAGCCAGTGTGAGTCTTTCCACTGGCTTCATTAAACTTCGCATGTTTGCTCAAAGAAGTGCTAGTAATACAGCCCAGCCAGGCCCTGGGAGATGCTCCAACCCCTTGTTCTCAGCTGACCTTCTTTGGCTGGTGTACAGAGCTGCTAGGGTGATAATAGTACTACATATAGTACCAAGGACAGGCTAAACTAAAACCTGAAATGAAAAAAATACTGTAGGAAAACCCTCACTAAAAAGGAAAAGCTAAATGTAAACAGTAAATGATAGCAGTATTATGGGGTTTTTGCCTTCAGGCAAGAGCCTACACGTTTATAAATAATGACTTGCAGACATTAGTTTAGTTTGAGATGCTTATTGATCTTTTGTAGACTAATGTTTTAAGCAAAACAGAAGGCAAGAGTGGGCAAGTTTCCAAAATCTGGGTATCTTGTGAAATAAGAAAGTACATATAAGCTTTCTCTCCATGAGTACACAGTGAAATGTACGTGTGGCTAAAAGTTCTACTACTGTACATTAAAAAAAAATCCTACTCTATCACTGCCTGGAGTAAATGATAGAAGTGGCAGGGCTCATGAGGGAAACCAGCCATGTAATTCAATCAAAGATGGAAATCTGCTTGAATGTACAACTCTTTTATAAGGAAATTTCATGTGTAAAGCTTCACAGTAAACCATAAACTGTTCTCTGAACCAGCCTGTTAGATAGGGACTGTACTTTATTGAAATGTGATATCAATTACCCGTGTATATTTAAACTTTTATTTACTGTTTGACAACAGATATTTGTCTGTGTGGGTGAAAATGAAAGGCCAGGGAGTGATCTCTAGCTCACCAGGAAGTACTGCACTGCTGTAAATAAACCATTTGAATCCTGTGAAATCATTTCAAATTGGCTTTTTTTTTAATACTGAAAATACCTTGTAGTCTTTAGCTTATACATTGTGATGACAGATGCATATCTTGAAAGAGCAGCATAATTGCTGCTCATTAAGAAATTGCAAGGGTGCAAGATAGCGAAAAGAAAAACTTCACATGCAGAAGGAAGTGCTTTCAAATCGGAACGATTGAATGGCAAACAACAACTTTTGAGTTGTGCTGAGTTCCACAGGTCAGCCTCTTCTATGAGTTTTAAATAACCTCTGAAGGGCACTTGAAAGAACTGCTGGTTCTGTGAACACCGTGGAGCAATCGTGCAACAAGCTGATGGACTAAACTTCTGCTCAACAGGATTTTCCCTGGGCATGTGGCAGTTGTTAGATGTCTTCATTTCAGCTGTGGTGAAAACGCACTTGTGCCCAGGCTTTGTTTTCTCCCCAAGTGCTGCTGTTACCATCCCAGAGAGTTCAAAGTGGTTTTGCTCTCTGTGTTCAAGCTCCTCCTTCACCGGCTGAAATCTGGTATTTCAAACTCTGGGTACACATGAGCAGGAAGGGTGAAGGGATGCCAACTGCCCTGTTGACAAATTAGCAGATGCACAGGATTTTATTTTTAATCAAAGAATACCTTTTCTTATGCTGGCACGGAGACTGGAAAGCTGTTGGCAGAAGGTGCAACTCTGTAAAGGTCTCTAAGTTATTCTTTTTTTCTTTTGAAATCACCAACATGTTTAAATACTAAATTATGGAGTTCATAAAAATATTATACAGGTTGTCAAGACCAGTACTGCTTGTGCTGTGATCCACTGGGATTGCATGAGCTGAGAAAACCCAACAGAAAGGAGGCTGTTCAACAAGCTTTAGTGTTACCCTCAGAGCCAATGGCAATTCATGAGGTGGCACCTCTCTGTCAAATGCTATGCCAATAGCAGAGTGGTGGTAGGAAATGGGGAGGCAGCAGTAGGGGCTCAGCTACCTGCAACATCTCTGACATCTCCAAAGCTTATGGCAAGGCGAGAATGACCATGACCTTATTCCCCATGTGATCTCAACATGGCAAATGCTTGCTGTGAAACTCCTTTTGCTCTGCCAGGTGGGCTATGGTGCTTGCCTTCCCTCTCATAAGCAGTGTTGAAGAGGATGGGTTTCAGTAGCGGTGATGTCTGCACATGGCCTGTGTCTCTAAGGCAGTGCCGAGCTCCTCAGGGAGTGGAGGCATTATGTAAGGGTGAGCTCTTCCCTATAGGTTTATGGAAAACTGACAATGCTGGAAGGGGGCCAATTTAACTGGGAAAACTGAAGTTGACTAAGCTTCAACGACTTAATTATCGCATAAGGTGAAAGAGCTAAACGGCTTTAGGCCCCATTTAAGAAACCAGGGATGAAAGGGTGGAAACTGGAGTAAACTGCTTTTTTGCTGTGACCAGATAAGAAAGAAAAATCTTCAGTGCTGCTGTAGCTGGATATGAAATAAAAAATCCGAAGTTGCAGTAGGTACTTAAAAAACAATTAAACTTTCAAGAACATATTCCTGAGTAGGAGTTCGAGAACACTTGTAGATTTACCCAGAAGGAAGTCCAAGCCTTGGAGGATAACTTCCCCAGATTAAGGTAGTGATTAGAGACTCACAACTTTCTAACACTAGTACAGGAAAAATTCTTTTTTGTGCCTGTACTGTGGGTAGCTTATCAATGCCATGAATATCTTTAGCTTTAGCTGTGTTGCTGTGCTGCTATTTGGCCTCCAGTGAGGATTGCGAAATACTGGCTTTTAACAGATGTCTTGGTCTTTCTTTGTTTGTTTTTGCAGCTGAGTGAGGTCAAAAGAAAAGTTGGTAATTGATTTAAATAAGCATAGGGTTGATTCTAGAGAAAGGTAGGAGTCTGGATGAAATTTTCTTCCTTACTAGTAAGCGTAGTAGTGAAAAATGTCACTATGCATATTTCATCAAGTGTAACCACTTACCTCCTGAACCATGACAACAACTGAGTATTTTTGAACAAACTTTACATATGCAAATATTTTTAACACACATAAATCAGATGGAAATGCAAATCTACAGGTAAACCAAACTTTTATACGCATTGACCTTTTCTTCTGAACTATATATAACCATTATGTGCACAATTTCTGTGGAACCTATAGGTCCTTAGTTATTCCACTCTTATTGATAGTATCCTTTGGAAATCTATGTCAATATTATCTTGAAGAAAGAGTAAATATGAGAGTAAGAATGTCAGTGACATTAGTTGACATTTCCTACAGAATCCAGAACACGGAAAGGAACTTTGTAAGTTGTGATTATACATTGGGCCAGAGTCCTGATTATGACAGGACAATAAAATTCACATTTCTTCTTTGCCCAGACCCCAAGTTTGCATTTTAGTTGCACTGCAAGGGTGTCCAAGTTCATCACGGCTACATTGCACATTTCTGTATAAATGTTGATTGTAAGTGGCATTAAACACACGTAACTCTTGTTTCTTAGCAACCTTATTTTTTAAACAAAGCGGGTTGAGTACATATAATTTATTTCTTTTACACTGTCAAGACAGACAATAATGCATAACCGACAAAACTGACACCCAGCAGTTGCTGATTGTTTTCTATTATCTCCATAGCGCAAGTTAGAAACATTTAGATAACTTTTTTTAAAAGGCTACATCTTCTTCCGAGCCATTCCTTCCTGGCAAACCCTGAGAAGCAAGGTCATCTCTTCTCTGATAGAGCATAATGAAGCACAGTAAATGATCAGTCTCTAGAATCTCCCAAAATAAACACTGGAATTGCCAAAGAAAGTACCTCCTTCCCTGTGAATAAAAGAAAAAAAGAGAGATTTAGCATTAAACTTCTAACATGACCTAGCTCATGCATATGGAGTCATATTCACTAAAGAAACAACTACAATAGTGCAGACTTACTATAAGTGTTTAACTTAAAAATGAAGAATGAGAATCTCTGAAACTAGAAGCATCACGATTAGAAGTGGTGTGGTTTCATCCTTGTGCTAGGGAAGTACATCTGAGTGTTCAGCTGTCTGGGAAACAATGATTTCCCTAAAATATCACCAGAGGCTATCTCTGCACTCAGTTATCATGATGGTTCTCACTGCTTCTGTCATTCTTCCATTAATGACACTCAGGGAAGACTTTGTTCAGCAACACCCACAAAATATAAATAACATTTAATTAAATAAAGTCTCTGCGAAGATTTAATATGCTAACATCAAAGCAGCTGGGAAGTGATCTTTGTCTCTGACAGAAGGTTTCCCACAGACAAAAAATAATCTCAGGTTCTTGCTGACAACATACACAGAATAGTTTGTTTGTATAAAGCATGTATTTACTTAATGTCTGTCCCCATTCACTGATAGACACATTCTACAAACTATTTTCTTGCAAGTGTGTGCTAAATACACAAGTTTTCTGTGTATGTTGTTGTTTGGTTTGGGGTTTGTTTTGTTTCTCCCTCTTCCCCCAATTTCCCTAACGTGTCTATCACAGATCACTGTATTTCTCTCCTGGTACAATCTGAAGCAACCTAGCCAACTATTTTGCAATGTGATGTCCTTTAAGCAGCTGACAGTTACCGGCTCATGCAGATGTTTTAGCACCCTAACAAAGCAGAATCTATTTGCCAGCTGTATGCAGCCTGGAATCATTTGGCTCAAAAGACATTAACTTTAATTTCTTTATCACTTTAGCTATTCAAGTTTCACTTCGCTCTGCAACGTCTTGATCTGAAATCAAGTATGACCAAACTCAGAGCACATTTTCAGGGAAGGTGTCAGCAAGGCGGCACAGGAAAGAAATCTTATCAGCTTTGTGAGCTTGGTTGGTTAGGTTTAGAGAGTCGTTTGTCAGCAGAATCCAAAGCAGCAAAGCTGCAAGTACTGGCTAGGAAAATGAGGCCTGATATAAAGCCTATTGGAATCCAGGTAAAACAATATTTAATTACTTGATCCTTTTCTCTCTGAAGTCAATGAGATGTTGGCATTTGTTTCAACAGGAGAAATAGCTCTATGCGTTTTACATTCTCTCATGTATTTCTCAGAGCAGTGACTTTGCAAAACAAAGCAGAATCAAAACTATCTGAGCACACAAACCCACATGTCAGAAGTGAAAATATAAAATATCTGTGGAATAAAGCCTGAGGGGCTGAGGACTTGGCATTAATAAAATGAAGACTTCTAGTGATACTCCTTAGGGGAAAAAATCCAAATATATTCCTATGGAAGACTACATCTTTGAACAGCTGACAAAAAGACTGGCTACAGCAAGAACAGAAAAAGAAGAAGAAAATGCAACTCTTTAAAATAATGATTTATTCTACCCTTCATCATATCCATTATTTGATTATCTGTCAAGTCTTTTCAAAATGTGAATATGCCTTACAAAATGATAAATGCCCCAAGAGAAGTTTGGAACTTCTTATGGTTCTGTTGTTTGGTTGTTGCTTTTTAGAACTTAAAAAATATTTCCATGGTTTGTAGTTACAATATCACCAAAGCTGACATTATCAAGTGAAATGACACAGAGATACGACTCTGTTGTAGGAATAAATACAGAATTGTAACTTCATGCCTTACTAAAATGTTATCCCAGAAAGTGTGAAGCTCCTTTCTTTTGCCTTCAAAGAAGGAATTTTTTGATTCATGAACTGAAGATTTTGAAGGGGTTGGTGCTGGCTAGCAAGGTACCCTCTACATGAGATTGTATTTATCAAAATGCTTTAGGAAATGAATCAGATACTGGGAGCCAGAGATCATCCTGTGCTCATATTTGGTGTAGCATTAGAAATTTCACATCAGTAAAATCCTTTTTAGGCTCAGGGAGATTTAGCCAGCAAAGACACATGATCCAAAGAGGGAAGTTTCCTAGGTTTGTGTCAGTAACCTGTATCAGACAAGCTCTATCTCCTTTTTGTCAAAATAACAGAGAAAATATTCACATATGGAAAAACAAACCAAAAACTCTCAAAAGGCCCACCCACACGCCCCAAACGCAAACAACAGAATATCTGAGTTGAAGAAAAGAGGACTAATGCTCCCAACCTGGGGATGTGTTACTGGCTAGGTGTGCTGTGGGACAGTTTGTTAGAGCTTGCCCCCTTACTCAGAGCAAATAAAAATCCTGGCACTTCTGTGCCAACATGGGAGTGCTCCACTACTGTTACTGTAGCAGAAGCACTGGGTGTATGAGACATTGCTAAAATGAAGAAGGCAGGGTGATGGAGGACCCATCCCCAAACTTCCCTAGCAAATGATCTTGTAGTCATGTGTGGGAAGAGAGCTATAAAATTAGGAAGGTGTGTTTTGTTGGTACTTCTGTTTGGGGTTTTTTTTGCTTAAGAATCAAGGATCCTGTGGAACAGTCGAAATATTCATTATTTACCAATGAACCAAAGTGTTTTGAAGTATTGCTCGATAGATACATATAAATCCATTAATGCGTTTAGAAACTTGAACAGAAATGTTGCTTAGAAGGTGTCTTACACTAGAACATTTCCATTACATGCGAAGGGTATTATCTGATACATTAAGGATAGGGTAGGAAGGGCTATTTCCTGCACATGTGGTAAGAAAATCCAGCCATTCCAGGCCCCAGGAAAATTACATGCTCCCACATAAAGAATTCAGCTTCCTTTCCTTAGATCTATGTTCCTTTCCCCAATCTATAAAGCAAAATTCCTTTAAAAGAACCACTCTAATGGCTTTATGTGTTCATTTAGAACAAAAAGCATTACTGAAGGAAGAGAACATGAAAATCTGTATTTAATTAGTGATTCTCACCGGAGATTAATACGATGACAAACTTCAAACAAAGAGCAGGCAAATACCTACGCTACCTATTATGGCCTTTCATGTGATGCAGGAGAATGTCAAGGTTTCACCCTCATAAGCCCCCATAAGGTAAGGAAGTTTTATTACCTTCACCCTGTAGATCACAAACTGGTACACACCATGTATGTGTGAATGCTCAAAGTCATAAAGGAGATGATTGGTGGAGGAGGGGGGAGTTCAGCGTGGTCTCCTGAGACCCAGGCTGCGACATAACCAGACTATCTCTTGTAGAGAAAAAAAAGTTCAGCTAACTTTGCAGAAATCCACAGTTAATCAGAAAAGATCAGACAAGCTGTTTAAATACCACAAGAAGGGCTTTTATTGTGTTGGATATGTAAACAGTGTTATGTTTACAAGCATTTGAATAGGTAGGCTTGCACATGTCAGGAAAGGGAGTGCTTTATATAATCAGCCACAGTGAGGGGATGAACGTCCTGCAGTGGAGTTAGCAGGCATGGCTTTATACTAGCTGATAAGGCTGGTTTATTTTTCATAAGGGCTATTCTTACTCCTTTTTCCTATCCTTTCAACGGGGCAGAACAGCCTAGGACTGCACACAAAAAAAGGTACAAAGCAGCTGCACTGTTAAAAATAATGGGTTAGGAACTTGGGGTCACTGGAAGGGGAGGCTGCACAG
>NW_009916352.1:0-1942 GCF_000696875.1 Nestor notabilis | reverse complement strand
GCGCGCTCTTCCCCTTTGTACCATGCTGCACATAAGGGAGGGTGGGCTGGGGTAACCGAGAGAGCCACATGTAATGCCAAACTTGTGGTTCTTGGTTAGTGTTTATTCATTTAATCTTTTCTAAAGTGTGTTCATCTTAGCACAGAGTGACTAGGCTGTACCTTAGATATGTTTTCTTTTGGAGAGAGGTAGGTGTGACGGGGAATAAAGAATGTCTTAATTCTGGTTAAGTAACATCTAATGAAACATAATTTTAAAAGATGGTTATGGTAATAGTTGAGTGAGTGTGAACTATACTTTCATCTTCTGTCCGTTTTCAAAGCTCAAATATATGTGGATGCTCAGTAAATATACTAGTTATAGTTGTCAGCATAGCAATGTCCCTTCATGCAACCCCTGACGTGTCCCCTTAGGGAGTGCATAAAGTATTTGGAAGGACTTTGGCAGGAGAGAGTTATCTTTTTAGGGACTTACTAACTTTTTTGGAGAGGATTGGAGGGAAGAGGAATGTTGGTACAGGTGAAGAGATACATGGGAGGCCAGTGCTGTGAGCATCTTTCCTAACTTGGAACCTTTTTTCTAAAGAAGGAGGTTTTGGAATATTTCCCAGGAGGGGTTAAATTCTTTCTGACTTTGGATTTTCTGGGTTCTCTATGGAGGAATCTTGTGTTCATGTTGCTCTCACTGCCAGGCTGAAACTAGGAAAACTTTGTACAAATCATACAGATATTATTTCTTCCTTATACACATCCCCCTTTGCTAACTACAGATCACTTCTGCTGGAAGCTTGCCAGGAACATTATCTCATTCCTTGTTCTTGCCTTCCTCAAGGCTGCTGAAGAACGTAGTCTTTTAGATAACAGGGAAATGGTATGCACCATTATTTCTATAGTCTAACCTTTATCACTTTAATGAAAAACTACATTTAATCTTCCAAAGTTAAATAACAGATAAACATACTGCAATTCAAAAGTTAGCAACTGAGTAAAACTTGGGTTTGGCCAAGCATGATGCAAGAAGACAAATTTTAACCCATCTGAGAAGTATTTTCCACAACAAAATGCTTACTTTGAAGTCAACGTTTTAGCGAGTCTGTTAAATGCTTGGCTCATTGGAGAGTGTTTTACTGTGGTGGTTTAAGACACTCAGCTGTGCATGGATAAACAGGGCCACATTCACACTTGTTTTCTCTCCATGTTACCCAAAGCAGCTTTAAATTTGGCTCATAGCTGGCAAGCGTGAAAAAGAGCAGGTAGCTCATGTTGTGGCTTCTTTGTTCTGCCACAGTCTTCCTTAAGGCCACTTCAGTTCCCTATGAAATAGGCCTGCTGAGATTTTTATCAAACCTTTAGGTTAGTAGAGATGAGCTTCACCTGCGGAGCAAATTACTCTCCCTGTTGCAGAAGTTCAAGTGAATCCTAACTGGTTTTCCTTGTGCTTTTTCACAAAGCTTCGCTTCTACCCTTTGCAAGATGTTATTGTTGGTCAAAGTCAAGGAGTTGCAGTGTAAGTGCTGCTAGTTCACTGGCTATCAATCTTGAACTTTTCCAGTAGTTTTCCTGTTTGCTTGTGGACCTAAATCCTCTTAAATCTCCTGAACATATATGACAACCTTTAAGCTTCCTCAAACATAGAACCTAAACAGGCGAAACACGTTGTTTCCGAGTTCCTCATTTCATACTCTGCCGGACGTGCTGGCACACACAGACACACAAGCCTCACTTCCCCCTTTACAGGTGGCATCTTCTCTGGTGCCCCCCTCGGTGAGGCTGCTCAGGGAAGGTCCCGGAGGGGACTCTCTAACTGGGGGTGAGGGGGCACCGCGCACAGCCGGTCCCGAAAGCTCACGGGAAAAGCCCAACCACGCCGCGGTCAGGGCGGTGGAGCCATGCACCTTTCCGGCAGCGCAAGAGCGCCCGGCGGCGGCTGGCTCACGGCTGGG
>NW_009916351.1:11962-12223 GCF_000696875.1 Nestor notabilis | reverse complement strand
GCCGGGAAGGATGGAGGGTGCGGGAGCATCCCCGCTGCTGGTAGCGCATCCCTCCTACCGGAGGTGCGGACACACAGGGACAGCGCTGCCCCCCGGAGAGCTGGAGAGGGGGGAGCACATCAGCCATCCCTGGGCATTGCGTGGCAGAAAGGATGTCCCGAAAGTTGGCTGCGAGCGTGACAGGGAGCAGGGGCCTGCGGTCCTGTCCCTGTGCTGGAGCTGGGGACCCGTCCTTGTTCCCCCGCGCTTCTTCCTCCGCTA
>NW_009916351.1:0-11920 GCF_000696875.1 Nestor notabilis | reverse complement strand
CAGCCCACGGTCCTTCACCCCAAAGCACCCCCAGCATGTGATGTGCTGTGGGGCCATTGCTCACCGTGGATTAGAATATCCCTCAGGCACACACCACCGGGCCTGGGCGCACATCAAGCAAGGAAAAAGGTCCAGCTCCCATGTCAAAAGCACCGCTCTCCTCCACCTCCCGGTCCTGAGAGGAGCTTCCCAATGCCTGGGATACCCCAAGCTCTGCTGTGTGGGAATTGAGGAAACTCGGGATCCTTTACTCACAACCTCTTTAGTTCCATCCCACAACTACGCAGCTTTTCCAGCTTCCTGGAACCTGAGCGCTCCCTCGTTGCTTTCTGATGTCTCCACCAGCAGCGTGGCTGCTGCACAGACCTCCCTCCTCTGCTGCAGACGCCTGAGTCACCGCGTACGCACTGATTAGTGTCAACCTGCCTCTCCTCTGAGCTCTTCCTTGGGGATGAAACCTTCTCCTTTCTCCTTGCTGAAACAGAAACGTGCGGAGCTGAGCTCCCAAATCCCTGCCCTGGCCGGGGCGATGGACACGAAACCACCAAGTAATACATTGATTAAAGGATGCTGAGGAGGGGAGTGATTAAATCAGCCCTGAAGGAAAGGAATGAGACTCCCAGCTGGTAGGAAAGCATCTGTTCATGCTGTAGAAATGTGCTTAAAAGCCGGACAGGCCAAAGTAATTTCATCACGGTTAAGTGGCAGGAGATGGTTCCTGAAGCGAGCAGCAGACCCGATTGCTCGGGGGGATTATACGTAAGCTCATGTATTAGGACTTGAAGGATCACACAGACTAAGCTGTTAGTGAGAAGGCCAAATGCAAAGACATTTGTGTTTAGCATAAGATGGTGAGGAAATGGAGACGTGCCTTGGAGACAGGGCACTGAGGAGAGGAGTCATTTAGTGATTAATTGCAGTTTAAAACTGCAGAGAGCTGACTTCCTAATGGGAAGTCAACAGTAAGAGTTTAACCTCAGAAATCCCAACTGCCCCTTTCCATGGGGACAACCCTGCCTGCAGGTAACACCCCAGACCATGGAACGCCTGCAAGCTCAGCCCCGTTGTCCCAGGACCTCCTGCATTTGTGGTGTTATTCTCCTATCATTTAGCCAAGGGACAGGAAGAGTTAAAATGTTTCTGGATGCTGAGTTTTTGCCTACCGCTTCCACACGGGAGGAATCTCAGCCATGGGTAATTGAGCTTCTGGTTCAGGGGCTTTGATCCCACTGCTAGAGCACTAGTAACAGCTACACAAATACTACTTTTTGGATCATTTTAGCCCAGATTTTCCTTAATTTTACCAGTGGTGTTTTACAATCCCCATTTCCAGCCTTTTCTCCTTGTCTTCCCCTGCAGCAACAGCGTTAACTGGAGACAGTTTTGGAGCTGGAGGCTTCCAAAGCCGGTTACAAACAGGTCCCTTGACACCAGATCAAGCCAAATATGAGCCAACAAATCCTGACCCACATGCCCCAGGGTCGGGGGCCGGGCTTGTCCCAAAAGAAGCCGTATGGAAGAGCTGGGACAAGGATGCTCTCGGGTTCAGCTGCCACAAGAGGTCCCTGCGCGCTCGCTGGAGCGCTGGGCACAGCGGATGGGACTCTTCCTTCACACCTTATTTGGAGATACTGCCTTTTTCACCCAGATTCCCAGTTGTTTTCCAGCAGTTCCCAAACAGCCTCATTCTCTGCAGGGAGGCTGCTGGCGGGTCGCTGCTGGTGCCTGCTTCCAGCAGGGAAGGGGCTTCCTTCCCGATACCAGCGCTACGGCCATCCCGTAACACCATAGGGACCACAGCTAACCCCATAGCAGGGGTTACAGCAGCAACCAGGGTGTAAATCCAGGGTACAGCAGTTTCTTCCATAGCTGGACAGTGGCTTTTTGATCCCTTTCACAGACTGGAGTTTCTGTTTGGCACATTGGAGAGAGAAGACCCATTTTCCACAATAAAGAGAAATAAAATCAGTTTACTGATAATCCCCATAGGAATTGTGCCAGATAAACTCTGTCCTCCCCTAGATGCTCCCCACTACTCCTAGATGGAGATTTGGGTGCCCACTCTGCTCCCAAACACCTCCCAGTGCTTCCCATAGCCAAAAGATGTGCGAGCTTCTGACCCAGCACAGTCCCTCTGGCAAAAGTCACGCTCCTGGTTCTGGAAAGCCTTGCTCCTTTCATCTGCCTCTCTCCAGCCAAGCAGTCATAAACCCATCTGCTCATCTAATGCCAGACCTGGCTCACACCTCAAACAATGTGAGGAGCCTCCAAACAAATCCAGCATCTTGGCTTCCCCACTTGAAATAGCTGCCGTCTTCATCCCTCTCCAAAGTGTGTCACTGCTCTATCTGCGAGGCCACAGGAAGTCAGATGATACAGGAATGCTTTATATATCCACATTTTCATTCAGAAAGTCTCTAACTCCCCACTTACGAAAGGATCTGCTGTGGAGAACACACGCCGCGTATGGCAAAGCACGCCCAGGCACTGCAGAGGTAGCTGTGAAGGGAGCCGAAATCAATGCAAACTCCAGCACTCACCTTTTCCAGCCAGAAAAGTGGGAGCTGGATATTCTCCAGGTGGACCTGGGGGTATACTCAGTGCAGGCACATGAGAAAGGCTGACAACACAAACCTCTGACAACCGTGTCCCCGAGGATGCTGCAGGGCTCGGGCTGGACCAGCTGCCATGATGCAAAGGATGTGCTCTCTCCTTCTCATTCCAGTCGTACGGATATGCCATGGGATAAACACCACTTCCATTAACAGACATTGACCAGCAAAACCCCTCCAATCACAGCAGCATCAGCAGTTCCTTATATTTCTCCTATTTGTGAAAAAAAAACCCTATTTCCCCCCACTGTTTAATTCACCATTCTCAAGCTTAAGTAGTTTGGAGCTTGGATGGGTTGCTCCAAGCCCCTGTGTCCAACCTGGCCTTGAACACTGCCAGGGATGGGGCAGCCACAGCTTCTCTGGGCACCCTGTGCCAGCGCCTCAGCACCCTCCCAGGGAAGAGCTTCTGCCTCAGAGCTCATCTCAATCTCCCCTCTGGCAGGTTAAAGCCATTCCCCTTGGCCTGTCCCTCCAGGCCCTTGTCCGAAGCCCCTCTGTAGGATAATCTATGTACTTTCTGGTTACATCATGATGTACTTACGGCTGCATGGGGTTTTTTTGCAATTCAGACAGTTTCAGGATGAGCCCTGCAAGGTGGAAGCACGTCTCGGCCCCTGTAGCCACTCTGTGCAGCACCACACGCTGTTGAACCCACTCAGTTCCTCCTGCATCATGAATGTAAGCACAGGAGCTTCCTAACTGCATCTCCTGCTGCTGTCAGCTCTGCAACTTGGAGCAGGTGAGGCTCCTCCCTGAATTCTCTTGTTATTAATATCACACCCCAATATGTCCTGCGAGCAGTGTCCCATTAATCATTTTAGCTCTGCTGCAGTTTTCACCTCGCTTCCTCTTCCTGTGCCTGAGCCTTCAACAACATCTGACTTGGTGGGTAATGCTCGGTTCAAACCAGCAGGGAAAGACCTTGACCTGAGCAAGGTGGGGGCAAAGGTGGGACAAGGATGCATCCACACAGCCCTGGCTGAATTACAGCATGGACAAATGAGGTGGAAGTAGGGAGTAGGAGGTGGAAAGGAAGTGGAAGTAGGAGGAGAGCAATTCCCCTTAGATCTTTGCCTCTGAACTTGCATTTTGTGTGGTGCTGACAGCACTGGACACACACAGAAGTGAAGGTATCTCATAAAGCACAAGGTCAGCTCAGCTGCTCGTGTGAGTCGGCACCAATGCAAGCAGCAGGTCTGGCCAGAGCTTTCTCATGTCTACCTGGGCTTTGTTTGTGTTTGAGGGCACCACTTCCTTTCACTCTCTTCCTTCCTATGGTTAATCCTGCTGTGTGTTACAAGCAAAGGTCTGAACCACCCCGAGTATCTGCCTCTAAAAGATGCTTACAGAGTATCCTCCCAACCACCTGCCTCCGGTACCATCCCACTGCCGAATCCCTCGAGGACGTACCGCGTGTAATACACAGTAATACCACATCCCTGCAGCTAATCCCTCTTCCATCCACTGCCCTGCTCAACTTTTAATCCTTTACCATCATCTTTGTCCACATCAGAGACGGGCATTTTGTTCTGCCTTTATCCCTTTGTCTTTATAAAAGCCCTTCCCCAGATGCTTGGCTGCATCCAGCAGCATCCAGCAGCATCCAGCAGCTGGATTAGCATCTCAGCCCCACAGTGTGAATGTCACTGCGCAGAACCAAGCTCGACACGGCTAATCCCAAAGCTTCCCACAGATGCACGCCCGGGTACCTGCCACTTTTCCAGTGCACTGCAGCTTTCATCCTTAAGTAAACATCATTTTCCAGCCATTTCTGCTGAGTCAGAGAAAGCCTCCACGAGCGCTGCTCCTTCTCCATGTGGGAACGTGCTCCTGGGGGATAATTACAGACAGTTTAAACAGGGATGTTCAGCAGCCAAACTGCTTCACATTCAGGCTCCCGGCCAGGAAGGCATAGCCCAAAAGCTGCTGTGAGAAAACACCTGCACCCATCATGGGTGTGCGTTGCCTTTGGGCTAAGATCACTCCTTACACAGCAGCACCCTGGCACTGAACGTGTGCTCAGCTTGGTGGGTCCAACCCTACATAAATCAGCCCACTCCCACTTCCAGAGCATCCCTGCACATCCCTCTTCTCCGGGCCATGCCTGCCAAAGGATCTTTATCACCCCCCATGCTAAATGTCTGAACATGCTGCACAGCAGAAAGCCAGCCCCTGTGAAGCTCTGGTTCTGCCGTGGAGATGACAGAAGCACACTGGTAATAACTTCTCCCCCTCCCCAATTTTAAGGCATATTTTAAGGTTGCAAAACATATCGACTGTGAAACAGAGATAAGAACTAGAGTAGACACAAACAGCGGAGGCTTTACTCCCAGCCTCCTGCAACTCCCACTCTGCTGCAAAAATAGCACAGCAAGAAGCACACTGCTCTGTGTCATCCTTCAAGGACCAGGCGACGGGGCCTGGACATCAGTGGACTGAACCAGAAGCAGCGCTGGGATGTAAAGCACATACAGAGGTGCTGAATACTTTGTGTTCCTTAAAATCGGTGGAGATCTTACCAAAAGATCAAATGAAATCATTGTAGATGTTATTGAAAGGTATAAAAAGTAGAAATATCATTCCAAAGTGCTGCAAAAACACGTTGCACTGAGCTAGAGCACTTTACACCAAGAGAAGGGGTGATAAAAGCTGAGTGGGGTACCACTGCATCCACTCGAGCTTCTGTTCCCACTGCAATGATGCACCCGGTCTTTACATCATCCCTCCATGCCCTCAATGCTTTTGCAATCCTATACCCGAGCAAAACACACCTTATTAGGTGCAGACCAGTTGCAGAACTCAGGTAAGACTCACTGGCAGGTATCTGCTTCCAGGGGATGTGTCTCCTGATGGATGGGGACGTTGTGCAATGTAGGGAGAGCATCACCCGGCCGTGGGCTGGCACTGTTGTTATTGCAAGGCACAAGGGTGGCACTTGGGTGGAGGAAACACTCGCAGGCAGCAGCACTGGTGGCTTTCTGACACTGGAAGTGGGTGCCTGAGCCCCCGTAGTTGGACTGGGTGAGTACAAGCTGATGCTTCTCCAAAGGGACCCGAGAATGGGCAGTGGCACGGTGGGAATCTGCAGGAGCAAGTCACCGCCCCGCACCAAAACCTGCCTCCAACACCCTTCCTTTGCTCTGTATCTCGCCTTTTTCCTCCAAAACAGAGAGGGAGGTTTCTAACCAGCCTCTCAGCTGATTGCTAAGGCAGGGGCAGTGCTAAGGACCAAGGCTTTTGCCTCTTTTCTCACGCAGAGGGCATTTGGGGCAGGGATCACTGCTTTCATGGCAATTAGCATGACTAACACCTCTGCACTAACATTGGAGAGGTTTCAGAGAGGCTGAAGCAGCTCTTCAACCCCCAATTTGGGGCAGCCACAGTGTACGGCAGCAGCCCCTCGCCATAAATGATTGCGTTGATGTGCAACAGTCATTAATCACATCTGCTCACTCGCTGCAGTTAAGTTTAATGGGACATGGGGCTGAAAGCAAGAAGTTGGAGGAGAAAAGGGCAGAGGAATCAGCCTTAGGTTTGGACACATTAAAAAGGGGGGGGAGTGGGTGTTTTCCACCAGATTAAGGGCTTTTCCTGCTGCACCAGGAGTTTGGGACTCCTTGAGCCCACCATTGACCTGCTCCCAGCTGGGGCAGCGGTGGCCCCGCATTGTGGGGTGGGATCTGGCAGTGATGGCACAAGGGTTCCCTGGGGAGCACCATCTACCAAGAGGCAACAACATCCGTGGCAGCCAACCCTTCCCTCTGCTCGCCCGCAGCCGCCAGCATGGACAGCAGTGACACCATCACCGCCGAGGTCTGCAAGGAGGCTGATGTTGGGGATGGAGAGTGAGTATGTGACAGCACCCAGGCCCCTGCTGCCAAGAGGGCTCTGCAGCCAGGAGGCAGGCACCACGCTGCTGGTCGATGGAGCAGCATGTTGGCTGGAAGGGGCCAAGATCATCTGCTCCCACCTCTCCTGTGGTCCCACAGGCTCTGGGAGGTGATGGTGGCCGGTTACCCCATGCTGCTGGTGAGGAACAAGAAGGAGTTCAGCGCCCTCAGCAGCAAGTGCCCCCACTACGGTGCCCCGCTCAGCAAAGGTAGCCCTGGCTCTCGCAGAGGGGAGAAGGGGAGTCAGGGAGCTCCCTCCACCTTTGCTATTGCAGGAGTCCTCAGAGGGGAGAGGCTGCGCTGCCCCTGGCACGGTGCCTGCTTTAACATCAAAACCGGAGACATTGAGGAGTACCCATCTCTGGACTGTCTGTCCTGCTTTAAGGTGACTTCTTGTCTCTTCCTCCCATAGAATTAACCAGGTCGGAAAAGACCTTTATGGTCATCAAGTCCCACCTTTACCCCAGGATTGCCAAGTCCACCACTAACCCGTGCCACTGATCTCCCCTGTTCCATTCACATGCATTCGCTCTCGCAAGCTTCGTGTCCCTCACACCAACTGAAAACACCCTGCCCTGGCCACAGCTCTGTGGTCCAGGTCACACAGTGCTACAAAACATGAGATGACTTCTAGGCATCATGTAAGTTCCAGCCCTAAAGCTCCTTCCAATCAAAGGTGATGCCCTACATCCCGGAATCCCTCACGGCACAGCTCTTTTGCAAAGGGAAAAGGAATTACACCTCTTCCTGAGTGTTCTTGGAAGGAGGAGAAAAGCTCATGAGCTCCTCAGCATCGTTTGACACCCAAGATCCCTCCGAGCCACTCTTGGTGTATCCGAGTGGTCCATCACAGCAGAACCCCCCAGGAAAGCTCTCCTGATTGCAGCACTGAGATGCACTCTCCTTTCCCCCCTTCAGGTAACAGTGGAAGATGGAAAGGTGTTTGTAACAGCAAAGAAGAAGGTACGGACCTTACCTGCTGGCACTAGGCACAAGCAGCACCTTGGGGTGGGCATGATTTCAACATCCCTCATCTGCTTCCAGGATCTTGAGAGCAACCTGAGGGTGAAGGACACAAGCAAGCGATGCCCTCTCAGCCGGACCACGGTGCTGCTGCTGGGGGGAGGTCAGTGAAGTGGTCCCCACACATGCTGTGAGCTGCCACTCTCTTCTCCAGGCAGGACTCACCTTCCTCCTCCTCCTCCATAGTGTAAGAGGTGAGCATCTCCTGCAGGTGTGGCTGCCCTGGTGTGTGCAGAGACACTTCGCCAAGAGGGCTTCACTGGCAGGATCATCATGGCCACCAAAGAGAAACATGTTCCATACGACAAGTCCAAGCTGACCAAGGTTTGTACGTGAGGGGCATGAGGAGCAGGTGCCACATCAGCACTAGGGGCACGGCTCGCGCTCAGAACAAGGCTGAGCAATGGAGTGAGCCGTTCTGGCAAGGGAGTGCTGAGGTGCCTGCAAGGCAAAGGGGTACAATTTCCAGCCTCCTCCTCCCAGAAGATCAGAATCCACCATAAGCTGATGGATTTATCTCCTTTCACTGAGTTCTCCCCATGAAAACATGGTTTTTTCTGAGGGGGCACAACAAGAGGACGGGGCAGTGTGAGGAGCTGTGATTTCCCAGCGCAAAGTGTGCCTCTTGTGCAAAGTCACTTCCCAAACACTGCAAGAATATTGCTGTTTCTATTTCTGCTTTGTCTCCAGGAAATGAACTTGAAAGCTGAGGACATCTACATGAGGACACCTGAATTCCTCGATGCTCACGGCATAGAGCTCTGGACAGAGAAAGAGGTGCAAGAGCAGCCGAGCTCAGACCTCAATGGGTGGTTGTGTTCTTGCCATGGGGAGGGGATGCACACACCTGCATCTCTTGGAGTAGCATTCCAAGGCCAGTGCCTGGGTGTAACACTGGCCTGTGCTACCCACGGACAGATGTGCCCATCAAAGAGTGACCCTTGCAACTTGCCTTCCACATACCCCAAAGATGAACTAGGTTTTGGTGCTGTCACACTTAGTGCTCCTTAAAGCCTAAGACCTGTAGGGAGAGGGTGGACCCCGGCATCCCTCGTCTCACCCAGTGTCCAGATGCAGGGCAAGCAGAACGGGTTGTTGTGGCAGGACACCAGAGGACCAGAGTTACCTGCCAGGTCTCTGCCTCCTTTCTCCCACAGGCAGCGTCGGTGGATTTCCAGAAGCAGAAGGTCCAATTCACGGACGGGTCCTCCCAGAAGTACGATCAGCTGCTCATTGCAACGGGCTGTCAGTGAGTGCACGGAGCATTTCCCACACACAACATCGCTGACGGGACAAAACGGGTCAACACCGGGGTGTGAAGAACTTCTAGAGGCGTGTAGGAGATGAAAGGACAGGATGGGGTGATACAGGCAGAGGATCGCACAGGTTTATGCCCTCCCCTCACTCCTTGGTTCATTTCCCACCATGAGATGTGTCTGGATTCTCTCTTCCAGCTCCAGCTTCCTCAGCGTCCCAGGTGCAGACCTGCAGAACGTGTGTGTGCTCCAAACACCAGAAGATTCCAGCAAGATCCTAGAGCTGGCAACTGGGAAGAGCCTGGTGATCATTGGAGCTTCATTCATAGGTACCAGGCTGCAGCGGGTACCAAGTCATCAGCGATAGCCGTGAACCCCACTTGTGTTGCACATCAGCTGGAAGCCCCTGGGGAAGGGATGCTCATTCACTACCTGGCTGGGTTCCTCCCCAGAGCCCTATTGCTGGTGGGGGTACGTGTTACTCAGCACACACTCATTCTTTCCTCTGATAGCCAGAAAGTTTGAGAGCTCTAAACAGCTTCTGGACACGGACAGAGGGAAATGTGCCTTGGGAAAAGGTGCCTGTGCTTCAGAGGAGCTGGATTCCCCAGAAACATTGGGAAAGAGAGGGGGAAAGCACAGAAAGCAGCTACTTTGCACGCAACCAAGAGCTGTTCCGTGCTCTGATATCCAGGTCCATAGCTCGTAAGAATGAAGAACAGGGGGAAAGTTAAATACCTCAGCCCAGAAACACGTGGAGGAGCAGTTAAGAGCTGGCAATGCATCAGGCTTGTTCTCCTCACCTGGAAAGGGAAAAGATTTCCAAGGAGGAGGCTGCAGGTCGCTGCTTGCAGCAGGTTTACCATGGGCATGCCTTTCCCCTGCAGGAATGGAGGTAGCTGCCTTCCTCTCCGACAAGGCTGGTGCCATCTCAGTGGTGGAAAGACAGGAGTTCCCTTACCAGAAGGTGCTGGGTCCTCAGGTTGGAGGAGTCACCATGAAGGTTAGAAAACCTAGTGCCCTTTTCCAGGACGGGGAGCACACACCATGCAAGCAGCCCCGTGATCCACAAGAGCCCCTGTGCTGCTCCCAACCACATCCAGCTCACCAAAGGAGCTCTGCACACACAGCCGGTCCCAGCCTCCCTCTCAGACACATCACGCTCCCCTTCATCCTCAAGCCCTTCTTCATCCTCAACCCACCTCGTGCACCAGTCCTGACCTGGACAACAGAGCAAAGCCAGGCTCCCAGGCGCCCTGCACCAGCCGGGGGCACACAGTGAACCCCTCTGAGCTGCCTGCCTGGCTTCTGGCTGGGCACGGCTGTATTTACAGGAATCCAGCCTGGAATTCCCCACTGAACACTGGAACCATCCTTTTCAGATGCTGCAAAATAGAGGGGTGAAGTTTTACATGAAAGCAGAACTCCGTGAGCTGAAAGGAAAGGATGGAAAGGTCAGTTCTGCCACTGCCATCCCCGAACTGCTGATTTGAGGAGGAAAAAACCCAAACTGAGGATTAACTCGGAGCCTGTGTCTGGGTTTCATCTCCCACATCGACACCTTCACATTTCTTTTCGCTGAGCACAGGCCTGGGCTCAAAGGGCACCACTTTGTGTTTGTATCTCAGGGACAAGAGTAGGGCTTTTCTCGTAGCACACATCAGTTGGACAAGGTGATCTGAACTTGGGGAAGAAAAAGAGAGAGCAAAGAACGAGGCAGCAGGGAGGCTGTGAGAATTAGGACAGAGCTTTCAACCCTTTGTTAATGCTTCTTGCTTCCTCCCTAGGTCACGGAGGCTGTTCTTGCCAGTGGAAAGAAACTACCTGCAGACGTGGTAGTGGTGGGAATAGGTAAGAGACCCCAGCTGGGAGAGGGAGGCAGCTTTAGGAATGGGGGGACAGCCAGCGAGCCCAGAGCACCACAGCTCATGCCCAAGACACCATTCCCTGCAGTCTCTTTCCCACTCTGTTGTCATCCAGCCCTTCCTCTTGGCCCCAGACACATGGGGAAAGTCAGCAGCCCAGGAGCAGACGCCGGCAGGAGGAAAGCAGTGACTTTGGAGCACTTGCTGAGCTCCAGAGGACACTGCTCTGCTCCGAGCAGGCTGTACAGGCATGTGCTGAGGCCAAGGCTCCTCCCTGCCTTTGCTGCTCTTGTCCTTGCTCCTCTCCCTGCAGGGACGTTCCCCAACTCAGCATTCCTGAAGGGCACCTCCATCGCCAGAGACGCCAGAGGTGCCATCCTGGTGGATCTGGTGAGTGCCAGCTGAGGACTCCTGGTCCACCCCTCGCCCTCCCCTCTCACCATTACACCGCCTGCTTCTCGTCCCATCAGCACATGCAAACCAACATCCCAAACGTCTTCGCTGCCGGGGACGTGGTCTCCTTCCCTGTAGCACTGCTCAGCGGGGAACCCTGCAGCATCCATCACCAACAAGTGGCTGAGGTCCACGGTAAGGCAGCACGTCCACCTCGCTTTCCAGCTCCCGTCCTCAGGGATGGGCACGGAGGGAAGAGGGCAGAAGGGACAGCGGGATAACAGGAGGCAGAGGACACTCTGAGGACCTGTGAGGACCTGTCTCCTCTGCTGATTCATCCCAGGTCACACTGCTGCCCTCAACATGCTGAAGAAAGAGAAGGAGCTGCACACTGTTCCCTTCTTCTGGACCACGATGTTTGGGAAGAGCATCCGCTACGCAGGTAGGGGGGAGAGAGATGGGGAGAGCCGAGCTGCTCCCTGCCCATCTGCTCATCCACCAGCCGGGGCTGGGGCTCATGGACACGCACAGAGCTCCCCTGGAGCAGCTCCGGTTCTGGACTTGCTGCCGTGGCGAGCTTGCAACCCCCGCTTCCGAGCTCTGGTTCTTTGCTGGACATCGGGGGGTTAGAGGCCACGAAGGAGGGAGAACTTCCCTCCCCCAGCCAAGGAGATGCTCGGGGTCAGCTCTGCTTGCGCAGGGTCCTCACGCTCAGCCCAGCCCCAGGCCCCTCGGTCCCTGTTGCGATGGCGCCGAGGCGGGACGCTGGCCGCTGCTGCACCAGGGCTCTGTCTTGCAGGCTGCGGGACGGGATACACGGACACCGTCGTGAAGGGCAGCCTGGAGCAGGAGAAGTTCCTCATCTTCTACATCAGGTG